>NW_008332088.1:4341471-4341731 GCF_000622305.1 Nannospalax galili
AAAACTAACTAGAAAAGACAAGGAGGGCTATTTCATTCTGATCAAAAGAACAATCAGTCAAGAAGATATTACAATTATGAACATATATTCACCAAACTCTGATGCACCCAACTTCATAAAAAAAATACTACAGAACTTTAAGAACCAATTAACCCCAACTCACTAATAGTAGGGGACTTCAATACCCCACTATCTCCATTAGATAGGTCAACAGGCCAGAGACTTAACAGAGAGACATCTGAATTAAACAAAACCATATA
>NW_008332088.1:4341751-4342889 GCF_000622305.1 Nannospalax galili
ATTCTATCAGACATTTAAAGAAGATCTGCATCCAATACTACTTAATTTATTCAAAAAAATAGAAATAGAGGGAAAACTTCCAAATTCCTTCTATGAAGCCAGGATCACTCTCATACCAAAGCCTGGTAAAGACACAAACAAAAAAGAAACTATAGACCCATATCCTTAATGAACATAGATGCAAAATTTTTCAACAAAATACTTGCAAACTGCATATAGACAAACATCAAAAAGATCATCCACCATGATCAAGTTGGCTCTATTCCAGAGATGCAGGGATGGGTCAATATACGTAAGTCAATAAACACCATAAATCACATAAATGGGCCAAAAGACAAGAACCACATGGTCATTTCAATAGATGCAGAGAAGGCCTTTGAAAAAATTCAACATGCTTTTATGTTTAAAGTCCTAGAGAGAATTGGACTGGAGGGAACATACCTCAACATAATTAAAGCCATATAAAACAAACCCACAGCCAACATCATTCTAAATGGAGAAAAACTGGAAGCATTCCCATTGAAATCAGGAACCAGACAAGGCTGCCCACTATCCCCACTTCTCTTTAACATAGTACTTGAAACTCTTGCAAGAGCAATAAGACAAGAGAAGGAAATTAAAGGAGTAATAATTGGAAAAGAAGAGCTCAAATTATCCCTTTTTGCAGATGATAAGATATCATATCTAAAGGACGCCAAAAATTCCACGCGCAAATTCCTAGAAATTATTAACACATTCAGTAAAGTGGCAGGTTACAAAATTAACCTACAAAAGTCTATAGCCTTTCTATATACCAATGACAAGCAGTCAGAGAAAGAGCACAGGGAAACCTTCCCATTCACAATAGCCACACACACACAAAAATACCTTGGAATAAACCTGACCAAAAAAATTAAAGAGCTCACAAGGAAAATTTTAACTCTTTAAAGAAAGAAATTGAGGAAGACATCAGAAGATGGAAGGACCTCCCATGCTCATGGATTGGAAGAATTAATATTGTGAAAATGACCATCCTACCAAGAGTCACATATAGATTCAATGCAATGCCAATCAAAATCCCCATGACATTTTTCACAGAATTGGAAAAATCTATCCTAAGATTCATATGGAAGCACAAGAGACCCCGGATAGCCAAAAC
>NW_008332088.1:4343962-4344478 GCF_000622305.1 Nannospalax galili
GTGGGGAAAGGGGAACACTCATCCACTGCTGGTGGGGCTGCATACTGCTTCAGCCCCTATGAAAAGCAGTGTGGAGATATCTTAAAAAACTACAAATTAACCTACCATTTGAACCACTTATACCACTCCTTGGCATATACCCAAAGAACCTGTCCTATTGCAGAGACACTTGTACATCCATGTTTGTTGCTGCTCTTTTCACAATAGCTAAGAGATGGAAGCAACCTAGGTGTCCCTCAATTGATGAGTGGATAATGAAAATGTGGTTCATATATACGATGGAGTTTTACTCAGCAGTAAAGAAAGATGAAATCATGAAATTTGCAGGTAAATGGATGGAACTAGAAACTGTTATACTAAGTGAAGTAATACAATCTCAGAAAAAAAATCAACATATATTCTCCCTCATATGTGGAATCTAGGATCACACTCAGATAAATAAGTATGCAAACAGACATTACTCCAGGAACCAGGATAAGGGTAAGGAAACAGTGAGGTAAAGGAAAAGAAATAACC
>NW_008332088.1:4345055-4359766 GCF_000622305.1 Nannospalax galili
GTTTCCTAGCCAAGCCAACCATGGTCAAGTAGGACCTTTGATTTATCTTCCCCTATGTGGAACTGGTAAAAGAAAGGACCCAAGGGCTCTTCCCAAGCCCATGTGACCCTTGATGAACAGATCCTCAAATGCCTCAAGAGTAAAAACAAATCAGTTTATCTGGTCCAATTGTATGTCCTAAAACACCCAAAAGGAAAGTATAACCAAAGATTAAAGGGGCCAATATAATTTCATAAGAGCATATATATATATATAGCTAAAAGTTACTTGACAAACAACAAAGTAGACAGTCGATACCTTCAGTCGAGCTGTTGGCCAGGATGGATAAAGGCTCTTCCAGATAGTAACCCAACATACTACTGGAAACATGAATAGCAGACCCCAATTCTATCCAAAGGAATACTGACAATGGATTGCCATAGATGAGGAACAGCTGATCCTCCTGGAACAGGGACGTCTGGCTGACTAGATTTACCAAAAGGGCAGATAGGGAGGAATAGATGGGGATCCTGACAACACAGTGGGCAGTGGCAGGGATGACAGAGTATGGAGGCTCTAGTGGGAGAGGAAGGCTGTCTATCTGATGAGTTTATATTCATACTCAGATGCCAAGGAACTCAGAAAGTCAGCAACAGTGACCAGTAATAGTCATATATATAGAGATTAGAAATGTATGTGAAAACATCTCAACGTCAATTGCCTTAAAATGAATTTTTCTGTATGAAACTGTGTATTTTAACAACGAAGTGGAGATCTTTTTTAAACGTTAAAATCTCATTTAATTTTATGTCTTATAGAGTATGTAATGAGTAAAAGATTGTACAAGCATAATAATTTATCTGTAAACCTAAAAATATACAGCCAATTTTGAAATAGATGTACCGTAGCTCAGAAAAATGGTATTGAATAGGTTAATGCTATTGTAATGAAATGCTTCTTCTAATAAACAAACAAAAAAAATTGTCACCTGGAAAAACAGGTTTAAGCATAGAATTTGAGAGGACACAGTGATTCAAACAATAGCTTTATTTAATTTAGCAAGTACTGGAGAAAGAATTAGAAAACTTTTGAGACATTTACTTCTTTATTCAACAATAAATTTCGTAAGTTTTTCATAGTATTAACCTAAAGGATGGAGCAGTGTGTTTATGATTAAAATAAAACAAAACAAAAAACTATTCCTCATACAGGAATGTTACTACAGGAATATCTGTTTCAACTTAAATGTCTTATGAACTTTTTATTAATTGTATTTCAGTATCTAAGTATGAGATGGTTTGAATGAAAATGTCCCCCACAGGCTCCAAGTATTGGACATTTTGTCCCCAAATGATGGTGCTGTTTTGGAAGGTTTTAGAAGGTGTGGCTATCCTGGAGGAAGCATGTCACTGGGGGTGGGTTTAGTGAGTCCTTAAGACTTGCTGTATCTCCAGTCACTTTCTTGCTTTCTGTGCCTATGTGATGATATGAGAGCTTAGCTTCTGCTGCTCCTGCTCCAGACACCTCCAGCCACCATGCCTCCCTGCCATGATGTACTGTGATTCCCTTGGATCCATAAGCTCAAATAAACTCTTTCTTCTATAAATTGCTTTGGTCAATGTTTCTATTACAGCAACAGAAAAGTGACTAATACAAAGTACATTATTAATTAAAACATTAGATGGACATATAATTTTTTTCTAGTTTGTATTTTCAAAAAGATAGAAAAATGTATTCAAACATCTTTCTTAAATAAACTTAAACTATCATATCTAAACAAGGTTAAGTATTTAGTGAAATTATTAATATAGAAGATGACCAAACTGTGAAGTACGTTTTTAGTATTAGAAAGACTGAGCAGGATCTTTGACTTATCTTCACATAGACGGAACTGGTAAAAGAAAGGAGCCAGGGGCTACTTCCAAGCCCATGTGACCCCTCAGGAACAGATCCTCAAAGACCTTAAGAGTAAAAATAAATTGGTTTATCTGGGCCAATTGTAGGGTCTTAAACACCCAAAAGGAAAGTATAACCAAAGATTAATGGGGTCAATATAATTTTTTTAAGAGTCCATATGTATAGCTAAAGGATACATAACAAGAAACAAAGCCAGACAGGAGATACCTTCTTTTGAGTTACTGGCCAGGGTGGCCCAAAAGACTCTCAGAGAGTAACCTAGCATAGAAGAGGGAAAATGAACAGCAGACCACAATCTTATGTATGTAAAGGAATATTGACAATTAATTGCTGCTAGATGAGGAACAGACGATCTTCCTAAAACAAGGAGCTCTAGAGAGGCTCACTAGATTCAGCAGAGAGACAAGCATGGGGAATGGCTGGGGTGCCAACAACACAGTGGACAGTAACAGGGATGACAGAGTATTTGGGCTCCAGTGTGTGGGAGGGGGAGCCTATGGGGGGTGCCATTTTGGAAGTGGGTGTATAGATGAATAAGATTGTGTGGGATGTTCTGTATGATATACACACAAAAAAGTCAATAAATTTTTAAAAAGACATATTTGAGGAGGCAGATAAACATTACAAGTGAAATCTATCTGATGACTTTATATCCATACTCAGGTACTAAGGGTCTGAGTGTAATTGACTGTGACTAGTAATAATCAGATACATAGAGATTAAGGACAGATGTACAAACATCTAAGCATCAGTAGCATTAAAAATTTAGGAAACATTTTAATAATGAAATGGAGATCTTTGTATGGTTTATCATGACTACTTCAGTTTATTATATTTTTAGACAATATTTAACAAATATATTTTCTATATAGTAAAAATATATCTAGAATAAATTTATCCAATAAGTGTCAAGGAAAATATATAATTAATTAAATTTTATTAATTTTTTTTTCCAATCAAGTAAGCTGGATATTTAAGACATTTATTTTAAAGATTTATTGTAGTTTTATTTATGATTTTGCATGTGTCAGAGTATGAATACATATATGCCTATGGGTTCCACAGAAGCCATAGAGGGCATTGGATCCCCTAGGTCTGGAGTTACAAGCAGTTATGTGCCTTTGGATGCTGAGAATCTAAAACTGGTACTCCAGGAGAGCAGCATGTGCTCTGAACTGCTGAGCCGTCTCTCTAGCCCTGACATAAACTGTTGGACTACTACTAGTGATATATTGTGGTGATACACTCAAATGACTACAAGAAGCAAGTAGGAATTAAAAGAAAAGAAAATAAGACAGAATTTAGAGAAACCAGAATGCAGAAACAAAGAGAGTAAGTTCAGAATTCATGTCCAAATGCAGTTAAAGATTACTGATTCTAGATACACTGTTTCCTATTTAGCAGAATCCAAATTGTATGTCCCTAAATAAAGTAAAATTTCAATAATTTTCATACTTTTATTTTCAATACTTCAAGTTCAAACAAAGTCTCTTATGCCACTAGTGAGTCTCCTTTTCGTCAATGGTTATAAACAACCAGTTATAATATCAGTACAACTAAAATAACCTTTGTAGAATGCATGCATATAAGGTTACAATTAGGGAATTTAATACTGTATTTTCAAATTGTCAAATATGGAAGTATGATATTTGAGTTCATTCCACTATTACTAGAAAGGTGCATTATGGAAAAGCTAATTTATGATCAGTGAAATGATCAAATTATTAAATTAAAAATATGACCTCTGGTAATGAATGTTTAGTTGTACATGTCTTTAATCCCATCAGTGGGGAGGCAGAGGCAGATCTGTGGGATCTCTGTTAGATAAGGCTAGCCTGATCTTCATAAGGATTTACAGACGAACTAGATCTGTAGAAAGACACTATCTCAAAACAAACAAGGAAAAAAAATCCCACAAGAATGACCTTTTGGATGTTAACAAAATTGTGCTCTGTAAAGAAGAAACGCAGGAGGAAAATTGTTGCCATAGCCCTAATTTATAATAAACTAGTCACAGCTGTCTAAGTCACCATGCAGTTGTAAAGAAAAAGAGCTAAGATATTTCCAAGAGACTTGTGAGGAGAAACAATTATGCTTTTTTTTTTGTATTACTCTTTCTTCTTTCAGATTTGAAATTCTTCATAACAAGGAATTACACAATGATTATGTGAACAACTTGTTGCAAACTGAAAATAGGGCTTTGGAGAAACAAAAACACAATCTGGCACTTTGCATAGAAGCAAACTAATGAACAGATAATTCAAAATTTATCTATGATATTCTACCACATTCTTTGCTAAATGTATGAATGACTGCTTGCTATATAAAGCGTGGTTCAAGTCTATTCAATTGGTGATTATATTTGTGGTTGCAGATGTGTCTGTCATGTAGGCCTTTACATAGTTCTGAACACAGTACAACCAAAAAAATCTCCAAGCCAAACAAATTACCCACAGGCAATAATTAAGTTTTACAAATTTTAGTAAAGCATAATCTTATTACTGAAGTAATATTTGCATTATAAAACATTTGCTAGGAAGACAGTGATATTTGCAAAGAAAATATTGGAGCCTTAAAATAATCCCCAGCGTGGTATTATTGAGATTGTGGGATTCATTGTTGGAAGCATGTTGTAAAATGCCTCACTTCCATTTGCTACATCTGGACAAAGATGTCCTCCAAAAAGGATCTGCCTGAAATAAGTTTATGCCCCTTAAAGAACCCCTGGAGGAAGCAAGAAAGGTGGGCATTTAGTTCTCCTCAATTTTCTTGCATGTAATAGTTCAACATGGATTAAAGGAGCATTAGTACTTAACAAGAGTTTTTTAGTGTTTTGAAATGTTTAATACCAAAAGCAATTTGAAAAATGTTTAAAATTTCTGCCTATTATATTAGTTTTTCATATGCAGTAAAAATGTCACTGTGCCCAGGCTTGCTGTTGAGTTACAATTGCTGCCACCAACAGCCATCCTTATAAAATGGGAACACTCAGTTTGTTAAGTCAAAATGCTATAAGGTGCTGCTATCCTCTTTAAGGCTGTACCTTGGTGATGACTTTGCATCAGTTTGAATTGCTTTCAATAGCCATTGTTAGGGAAGCCCAAGGGGCTGGGATCAAGCTCAGTTTTAAAAATGCATCCAAACATGCATGAGTCCCTGAGTTTGACTTCCAGCACCATAGACATAAATCATCATAAGACTTATGTCTCATTTGGGGCTACATATTTTATTTGTTTAGAGGCACCTTTTTATCAGCAATAAAATAACCAACTATTACTAAATAGATTAGCCACATAAAGCAAAGAGTAGGTTTACCTTTGTAGAACACTAGATTATCTTGGTTAAATTCTCCAATTTATTAAAATCTCAATTTACTACTGTGTAAAAGGAGGACAATTAAATTATATTGGTTTGCCGAAACTGATATTAGTGTAAAATGTGGATGAAAATATTTTTATAAAATACTGAAAACTAGGCTAAGCATATAGCTGATTTGGTAGAATGCTTGTCTAGCATACACAAGGATGAGGGATTGATACCCAGTAGTGCAAGCATGATGGTACACATGTGTAACCTCAGCACTCAGGAATGGAGAGAGCAGATCAGAAGTTCAAGGTCATTCTTTAAAATAAAGGCTGTTCAAGTCAAGCTAGGCCGTAATACCCTGTCTCAAAAACCTAAAAATTTACAGCCACTTTTGAAAGAGGTGTATCTTTGCTCTGGAAATTGTTATTGAATATGTTAAAGCTGTAATGAAATGCTTTTTCTAATCATGTGGTTATTAAATAAATAATGTTAAAAAACAAGCAAAAAACCCAGATAGCACTGAAAAATTATTAGGTAATATTGGAAAGTTGTTCTGATTATTTTTTATTACTTAATTACTGTCTGACAATGAAAGATTGTGTGTTAAGCAATAGAAGGTCAATTTGAACAGATGTGCCAATAAAGAAGTCTGAAGGCTTTTAAATGTGGTCACAATGATAGTGATATTAAACCTCTTTTCTCACAGATTCAAGGGTCTTATGACAGAAGCTATTTTTGAGTGAATATTTTGGTGGCTTTTCCTCTTGACTTTGACTCACAATATTGAAAAGTATAATTCCAATGGCATTTAGAAGAAGCCCTGAAGATGTTGAGTATCATTTAAGATGATAGCATAGCTCTTCTACCTGAATTTTAAAATGTCAACCCACATATTCCTCATCAGTGTATATTCAGGACCACGTGCTGCCCTTTTAAAAGCATAGACAAGTGCTTGAAATATTGGCAGGTCTTAGGATCATATCCAACAGCAGAACACTGAATGGATAAACACTTGCGTTTGATTGGCTTTTGCCTTCTCATGACATTGTACAGACTTTCAGTCTCACATACCCTTGAAGCAGAAAGGCATCAGGGCCCCAGACATTAAGGACACTTGCCCTTTCATTGTTCCATGCTTCTATTTCAGTGAATAACATGAGAGTTCACTAGAGACTTCCTGTACAATTACAAAGTATGTGAATCATTCTTCCAAAAGAGATCAGAGTGTCAGTTTACTGATGTTAATAACATCTTTCCTTCTGTGGCACATATGAAGAAGTTCTATTCTAGAAATATAGTCATATTTGTAAATAGACCACAAAAGGGAGAAATCTAATAGACATATTTACTTTTCTACTGCAATATTTGGTCCAATTTAACATTTTAGAACATTTTAGGGCTTCAGTTTTCAGAATAAAAAGAAAAAGTAAGAAAAACAGGAAGATGGTTACTCCTAAGATCTGAGTGACTACTGAATTATGGTTACTGTTTTTTTTTGTCTGTTTGTAAATATTAGTTCAGGATTTGATCTATTCTAAGTCCAGAACTCACTACCATGTGAGAAAACAAGAGAGCACATAATTTGGCTTAGAAAAATCTTGCACTTCAGTAAATGGGCTCAAACACTGACCAAATAATAAAAAATGAGAAAAACCTGATGCCAATAGATTTTACTTTTATTTTTGTTATTTATTTATTTATTTATTATTTATTTCTATATCTTTTTGAGACAGGCTATTCCTGTAGCCCCAACTGGCCAGGAAATAACTATATAGACAAGCCTGGTCTTGCTCTCACAGAAATCCACCTGTCTCTACCTTCAAGTACCAGGATTCAATGCATGTGCCACAATGCTTGTCAGATTCTACTTTGTATCTTGATACTTGCTTCACTCCTCCCCCTTCAGATCACTCAGAAACAGTTTTTAAAATTTTTATCTATAGGATGGTATGGGATAAAATAAAACTAGCAACAAAAAATTGAAAGAAACTCTTAGAATGATAGCAGTGATCTACAACATGGTTATAGATGCATTATTCTGTATTAAAATTAACAGTTCATGTTCTCCCTCATTTATGGATATTAGCACCAAATCCTTATATGTGAATATATAACCTGATGTGACAGCAGGATTCAAAAATGGAAAGGAATCATGGAAGTAAAGGGGAAAAAAAGCCTGAAAGAGGAGGATAGTAGGAAACAATATTTTACTGTGGGGAAATGGGGGAAATGAAGGTTTTCAAATGGGAAGGGAGGAGGGAAGGGTATACAAGAACCCATGGGGTTAAAAAGGTAGAAAAAACTCAAGGGGGAGGGGAAATAGGAGACAGGTATTATCAAAGGTAAAATGAGAAAAATGGTGGGAGGAGAGAGGTTAGACAGGGAGAGAGAGAAGAGACATGAATAAGCTTAGGTGGTGTGAAAAATCAAAAGGAAATGTATTAATTAAAAACCTACTGAAAAACACACATACAATATCTGAACATGAGTGCAAGTATGTGCTTGAAGTCTATATAATAATAAACACAGTGCCAGATAGGAGAAACATCCCTTTGTGTTAGTGCTCAGGGTAATCCAAATGACTCCCCCAAATAACACAGGCTATTGCCACAGTCCTTGATTACTTCCCAGAGCTTGAAGGTAAGACCCTATTGCTGAAAACAAGACATACTTCAGACACATAACTTGAAGCAACTAGTCTTCCTCCGTGAAGACTAGTCCTCATATTTCTAGAAGATACTCTGAAGGCTGCTAAGGGGTAAAAATCAAAGGTCCAGTCCCAGCTTCAAAGCCTAAGCATGAGTGGCATAGCAAACTATTTCTATTTGTGCAGTAGTGGCACTTTTATCTTAGGGGAAATCAACAGCTATCTAATTAGACTTAAAAGACTGTCAGGGGTCACGTATCTGAGAGATGTCCATCCTTAAATGACACATCTACACTGGAATCCCTTCACCCAAGACTCATGGAACAAAGTGAACAGGGAGTAGGGAGAATACTAATACAACCCTCCACTCTCACTCAAAAGTTTCTTCATGCAACAGAGTATAATGCACAAGCAGATCACAATGACAAGGTTCCGTGAATAAAAGACTTCAGAATGTGTTTCCCTAGATAAGACTCCTATATTAAATACCATCAACCCATGGCTCAGGGACCACTGCAAAAGGGGAGGTGGAACGATTATAAGAGTAAGGATTGGGGCATGACATAAAGAAACAGAGTCTTCTAGGCCTCTGGGATGTTGCTCATATGAACTTTCAGCAATGGTGACATCATGTACAATATTCATTCTGACTCAGTAAGACAAAAACCTAGCATAGAACTGGGAAATGGGCAGTAGGACCCAACCCTAGCTGAGGAACTCTTGGCAACAGATTATTGCTGGTGAGGGAGAGCTGATCTTCTTTAAGGATGTGCTCTAGATATGCTGACTAGACTGGAGTGGATGAACTTGCACTGAAGGACATTTGGATATGAAACCTTAACTCAATAAGCCTTCATGTATATGACAGAATGCACGAAATCTGGGGGGTGTGGGTGCAGGTGATGTGGTGTGGACGAGGTAGTCTAAATATAATTAAGATTTATTGAATGAAGTGAACACAAACTCAATAAAACTGTTTATTTAAAAATTAACAGTTTCTAAATTTGCTTTTCAAAGCCTGAGACACTGTTACAAGACATTAATAATCATGCATTGTCTACTGTATTGGCATATTTTTCTCTCTGAATATATATACATATGTGTGTGTATGAAAATTAATATTTGTCAGAAGTGCTATAGTATGACACTCTAGGAACAACTGCAATATAGTGTGTCTTTATTTTCCTCTTAGTTTTGGTAATCAATGTATCTTACTTGTATTCTGAAGTCTATCTAGCATATATACAATTAAAACCAGATCTGTACTGAATGGTTCACACTTGGTTTCTTCAGCAGACAATTGGTCTGAAGCAAAAAGTCAGTGGCCTCCAAATCTTAGAGGTCTCCTCCTTCTTGTTCATTCCTGAAAAACAAGTTTCATTGGGGAATAAAAGAAGCAATTTATTGAATATATGAGCAATTATCCAAATTTCATGAAAAGGATGTAACGATCTTTAGGCACTTTGAAAGGGTAAATATTTGGACAGGGACTGAAAAACTGTGGAGGCTTTTCAGAATGCAGTGTAGATAAACCGGGCCAAAGATAAGCCCGGACCAAACATAAGTATAGGCCTCCATTAGACACTTTCATCTAGATGACCCTTTGGCATTATTACCGCAACTATCCTCAGTGATCCTGGCACTTTCACTAAGTGGACAACTATTTGTAAACAATCATTTCAATAGAAAGAAAATTAGGATCTTAAAAGACTATGGAAATAGAATATTCTTTTCGAAAATGGTAGCAAACCATAGCACTTATTATTCACTTCCAGCTATCATCTGGAGAAAAAAAATTTTCATTTCTTATAGTTTTTCCTTTGATTGCAGTAGGTGCTGATGGGGCAGTGTGAGTGCATGGCAGGCATGTGGGCTTTGTAGTCACTTTTCACTCTATTAGTTATTGTTTTATAATGATTGATTGATAACTCTAGAAGGTTTATAGCACTTGGATGTCCAGGAGCTGCTTAGAAAATGTGATGGAAAAATAATGACTTGCATTAAAGCAAAAGAAGTCCATGAAGAATTCCTGGGTGATGTCATCAGGTATGGTACCAGGTATAAAAAAGAGAAACCTAGCGTTGTAGTCCCAGATGTCTTAGGGACTTTTCTCTTAGAAGCTAGTACATGCCTGCCCATTTAGTCTTATTGATTATAGCAGTGAAGTTATGCACTCTGAAAAGAAGTGCATAAATCCACTGACTACAGAAACTGTATGTCCATTATACATGCGGCTAGGATTGTGTCCAGAAGTATGTAGGAATAATGGACTTTTAGAGAACTATATTTGACTTTTTGCAAAAAGTAATTTAATTTTCTTTGTTTGTCTCATATGTGTTTTCAAATTTAAATGTAAGGAAGAATCTTTGCCATTCCTGTTCATTTATTTTCTTATGGATTCAGCTTGTTAGTACAGAAAGAAAATTCCCCCAGATATTTAAATGCAAATGCAAAGGCATGGATGCATATCTACAATATGTTTGTGGATGTTTTCTTTTTATTAAAATGTAACTTAATAATTCAGATGTAACTGTTTCTTCTCTCTTCCTGGACTATCCTATTTAATGTTGCCTATGCAGTCCAGTCAGCTTATCTTTGTCTATATAGGGTAATTTTAGACACCTTCACACATCCCAGGGCAGTTCTAGGCAGTTTAAAAGTCCATGCTTTTTTTTTTTTTATTTCAAAGAGAGGCAATTTTTAACACATTTTTCCAGAGATGACTTGAAGCAGGTTACATGAGAAATATATACACAATGAAGTTTGGAGGAGGGGGGATTAGGAATAAGAAATCAAAGACCAAAACATTTGCTAACACGGGGTCAACTTTGGTGGAATGATGGTTTCCATTAGCTTTGTTCTTTTTGTTTTGGAAAATCTGAGAACGCCAAGAAGCATCTTTCTTGACATTTTGTGGGGCTGTTGGGAAGTCACAGAATCTATATTTGAGTGTGACCTTTGCAGCACAATCATAAATGGGGGGTGCCTACTCTTCTGTAAATAAACCTCCATCCTATGCTCTGTTAGCAAACCCAATAAACTCCTTAGGATTTTCCAATAAAACATCCATGCATTTAATAAATATTTTATGTATTATTTTTATTTTATGTGTATGAGTGTATTGCCAGCATGTGTGTAAATGCACCTGAGTCCTGCAATGCCTGCGGTCAGAAGGGGTTGGATTCCCTGGAACTGGAGTTATGAACGGTTGTTAGCTGCCATGTGGGTGTGGGGAATTGAATCCAGTTCCCAGTAAGAGCAGTCAGTGCTCTTAAGCACTGAGCCATCTCTCCAGTCCAAAAATTCATGCATTTTTAAATAGAGGTATGGAAACATCTCTTCTCATCTGATTCTCCCAGGTCTCTATGATCTGTATAATAGTGTTACAGAACTGTATTTATAATTTATCTTTTGTCTGGTTCATAGTTTTAGAACAGTTTTGGAAATGAGTTGTCTATTGATATTTTGATTAATTCCCCAAAGTGATATTTTAAACTGTTACAATATTTCAAATAATATTCTTGGCATAGTAGGAGGGTCTAACTCATGTAACCCCTAGATTCTCTCTCTCACTCCTGTGTCCTAAACCTGTTTGCTAGTTTGTCCTGGCACCTAGTTTGCAATTTCTTATAAACAGTGAAGCTTTCATTAAGGAAATGGATATATCTGAGATGCTTCTTTCAGGTATTAATTTATTGCTAAGATTGCTATGAACAATAGGGGAATCTTCGTGTTTATTAAATGTCTTATTTAATGCAAACTGATTTTAATGTCAGAACAGTATCATGTACCAAAAAATGTATTTTGGTTTTAGTGTAATCTTAGTATTTATAAAACTTCACATATTTTCTTGCCTACTTGTTTGTTTTTATAATATAGCATCATTCTGCCTCAGGCAACTATGCAGCTTCTATACAGGAATAAAATATCCTGATTGAATTCATGTAAAGATTTCTATACAACAAACTCTTGAGGGCTCTCTACATATGTAAGACGTCACGTCCCTGTGTCGCTATCAGTTGAGAGGTAGCTTGTCACCCTCCTACAAAGTATAGTAGCAGCCTATCTATGATATTGAATTCTCAATTGAGAGCATAATCGTTTCAATTTAGTTTGCTCATTTTTTTTGTTCTGTTCCAGTAATTGTATGCATGAGGAAGTAGAAACTACTGTTTTTATGTGACAAAAGCTGTTCATCTTTCATGGCTTAAATATGTATTTAGGATGTTACATCAAATAACATTTCCTGGGGCTGTGATACACAATGTAATACATTTTTGAGAAGCTTATTTAAAAGTCACATCATGATTTCTAATTTATTGGATGCTTCTGGCTAAAGAAAACCTTTGGATGCTTGCTTCTTTTGAAAATGAATACACTTGCTTACAAAAATCTCTGAGTTGATTCATGAACTAGTCAACATTTTAATCTATTTTTAGGGGATAGTGATTTGGTTGTATACAAAAAGCAAGGTTTTAATTTGAACTTCTGTTTACATGAGAAATAAAATTATTTTTATTTATAATACAGCTAGATCAATTAAATTTAGCAATATTTCTACAAACTGTTTCATTATCAATTTACATTAAGTGAAATTTCTGTACATAAATTATATCATATTATATAAAATAACTTTGAGGAGGGGGTGGAGGGGTGGCTCAGTGCTTAAAAGCACTAACTGCTCTTACGTAGAACCCAAGTTCAATTCCCAGCACCCACATGGCAGCTACAATTGTTTGTAACTCCAGTTCCAGGTGATCTGACACCCTCTTCTGACCTCTGTGGGTATTGCATGACATGGGTGCATTTGCCCACATGCAGGCAATACATGCATACATACACTAAAAATACAAATAATAAATAACCTTGGGAAACGAATCAAAATTGAGAAGTAAAATCTATAGCTGTATCTCACTCAACTATGTATCAATGAAATAAAATTCCACATATCTGAATCATGTGGGTTGTAGTTTTGTTTTTCCTGTACTTTTTATAGGAGACTTAAATCAGAAGATATGTTAATAATGATCTCTTTTGAAAGAAAAGGAGATGATATTTTTAAAAGATATTTTATGTATTTGTGTTTTAGTTTTTGTGTGTTTTAATGGTCTAGTATAAGTGACATGTAAACTTTAACTCTTCCATTAGTTATTTTGACTATCAATAGTATTGTGAGTTATTTATTAGTCAGTATAGATAGTGCAACAAATTTAAACTAATTTAAAATGGAAATTTTAAATTAAAGTCAATGAAGGTTACTTGGGGTACAATTTAAACAAAATTTGGTTTAATTCAACTAATATTGAAATTTGAAATGTGTATTGATTTAAATTATAAGAAAGAGACTGTGGAGTACTCAATTCTAAATGAAACATCTGTATCACACCCTCTCCACCCAAAGCAATTATCCATCCTAAAAGCCGGGTTAGCAGGTTTGGAAATACTGTAAGGAACAGGTAGTGAATGGGTACATTAAAATACTATTTGCTAGACCACACAAGGCAGTTGTACACATGAATTTACAGTGGCTGTCATTGCATGCATAAAAGCTGAACAAAATAAATTCAGCCAAAATCCTAGAATGGATAAGAAAGGGACTCATGAAGTCCTAGCCCTGGCAGAGGATCTATCCACAAATGAAGGGTGCTGGAAGAGGGACAGTCAGTTTTCATTGGTGTGGCTTCTGAGAGGGTACACATGCTCAAGTAGATACTCTTATAGCCAGTGCATAGAAATAGTGAGCACATCAGATTGGGGAGGATAACTGCTGAGGGGAAGAGGAAGAATTAGAAGGGATGGAATAGGTGTTTGTATTAAAACACATTATATGAATGTATGAAATTGTCAATAAGAAAACAAAGATGGTACTAAATTTCTTGAATAAATTTAGCAAAGCTATTTTGTCTACTATTTAGTTCAACATTCGTGTTACATTACTCATATAGTGGGTTGTTGCAAATCCCAAATTCTGTAATTTTTTAGATTGAATTTTTGTTAATTTCATACAATGTCCCTGCCCAATTTACTTCATTAAAATGTAATGGGCTAGAGAGTCAAATTTCTGTCCCTCAGTGTCCTTTAGTGTGGTTTAATCCACTAGAGCCTGGAAAACCTACTAAAAGTCAAACAAACAACAAAAAAAAAAAACTGACTCTTTCCTGCCCAGAAGCTATTGGCTGCCAATACTTCCTCAGGTAAGGTTGTGTTTTTGTTTTTGTAATTTTGTAGTTTTTTTTTTTTTTTTTTTTTGACTTTCTATTTTACCAATTTCCCCATATCTGTGCTGGGATTTTGCCAGTTTTGAGCTTGCATGGGTCTTCTGCATGATATCACCATTGCTTTGAGTTCATATGACTAACCGGTTATCTGGAAAACATCTGTTTCCTTGCAGTCATCCACTACCTCCAGCTCTTACAATCTTTTCGCCCCGTCTTCCACAATGAGTCTTTGGAGACAGAGTTTGTTATAAATTCTCTATTCGGGGTAAGCACTCTGTAGCCTCTTGTTCTCTGCATGTTGGCCAGTTGTAGGTTTCTGTGTTAATGAGTATGTTCAGCATAGATTCCATATTTTTTTAATTAATTTTATTTATTTATTTTTAATTAAAAAAAGCATTTCATTACAACAGCATTAACCTATTCAATAACATTTTTCTGAGCTATGGTACATCTCTTTCAAAATTGGCTGTACATTACTAGGTTTACAGATGAATTATTATGCTTATATAATCTTTTACTCCTGATAAACTCTATAAGATATAAAATTAAATGAGGTTCCAACGTTTAAAAAAGATCTCCACTTTGTTGTCAAAACACACAGTTTCATCCAGAAAAATTCATTCCAAGGCTCTTGTAATGAAATG
>NW_008332088.1:4360266-4408743 GCF_000622305.1 Nannospalax galili
TGGGCTTGGGAGGAGTCCCTGGCTCCTTTCTTTTACCAGTTCCATCTACGTGAAGATAAATCAAAGGTACTGCTCGAACATTGTTGGCTTCTCTTAGAAGCACGGAGGAAATGATTCCTCCGTGTTGACCCTCCTCTTTATAGACTGGACACTGGTTCAAGTCCATCTGGTGGGGTCTCCTTGGCCTCCTTGATCAAGAGATCAGATGACCCACCACCATTATAGGACGTTTTGCAAGATGCTCATGGTCCCTGGGAACTAATCGACCTAGGAGGGCAGGGAGCAAAAAGTGTCCTTTGAATCCCTCTGACCCAATTAGTATAGATCTCAAGGTATGTCTGTTAAACATCCAAGAAGGTTAGTTCCACCATTCTGGCATTTTTAATTACTGTGTGTTCTGCAGATAAATCTTGGGTAATGACCAGGTGGTCTCAAATAAACCTTATCTAGAGATATATTTCTTGATCAGTTATGTATAATTTGTCAGTAGATTGTAGGAATAATATGGTTCCCTCTGGTTTTCGTGACTAGCTGGCATTGTTTCTCTCTTGTATCGTCTCAACCCTCTATCATGGTTTTCCCACTTAAAGTGCCCCCACTTCCCGCCCCTTTCTTCCTTACTAATACCCTTGCTCCTGTGATCCTACCTCTGTTGAGCCTCGTCTTTCTCCTTATCCCCTAGGTTCCTCATATACCCTTCCCTCCCCTCTGCCTTAAACTAACCCAATTTTTATCCATATCTCCCTTATTAAGGCCTGTTACCTACTATTCTTCTCCTTCAGGTTATTTCTTTTCCTTTACCTCACTGTTTCCTTACCCTTGTCCTGGTTCCTGCAGTTATGTCTGTTTGCATACTTATTTATCAGAGTCTGATCCTAGGATCCACAAATGAGGGAGAACATATGTCGACTTTTTTTCTGAGATTGTGTTACTTCACTTAGTATAACAGTTTCTAGTTCCATCCATTTACCTGCAAATTTCGTAATTTCATCTTTGCAAGAGCAACAAGACAAGAGAAGGAAATTAAAGGAGTAATATTTGGAAAAGAAGAGCTCAAATTATCCCTTTTTGCAGATGATATGATATTATATCTAAGGGGTGCCAAAAATTTCACGTGCAAACTCCTAGAAATTATTAACACATTCAGTAAAGTGACAGGTTACAAAATTAACCTACAAAAGTCTATAGCCTTTCTATATACCAATGACAAGCAGTCAGAGAAAGAGCACAGGGAAACTCTCCCATTCACAATAGCCACAAAAAAATAAAATATCTTGGAATAAACCTGACCAAAGACATTAAAGAGCTCTACAAGGAAAATTTTAACTCTTTAAAGAAAGAAATTGAGGAAGACATCAGAAGATGGAAGGACCTCCCATGCTCATGGATTGGAAGAATTAATATTATGAAAATGACCATCCTACCAAGAGTCATATATAGATTCAATGCAATGCCAATCAAAATCCCCATGACATTTTTCACAGAATTGGAACAAACTACCCTAAGATTCATATGGAAGCACAAGAGACCCCGGAGAGCCAAAGCAACCCTGAGAACTAAGAGCAATTCTGGGGGGATTACTATGCCAGATTTTAAGATCTATTACAGAGCTATAGTCATAAAAACAATACAGTACTGGCATAAAAATAGACCCATAGACCAATGGAACAAAATTGAAAACCTAAACATGAGTAATTGCAATTTTAGCCACCTGATATTTGAAAAAGGGGCCAAGAACATTAACTGGAGGAAAGACAGCATGTTTAGCAAATGGTGCTGGCAAAACTGGATCTCCACTTGTAGAAGAATGAAACTGAAACTCTGAAACTGTTAGAAAAAATCATTGGCAATAACCTACAAGACACAGGTGTAAGAAAGGATTTTCTAAACTGGACAGGAAACAAGGTAAAAAAAATCAACAAATGGGACCTCATTAAACTAAACAGCTTCTGTACATTAAAAGAAGAAGCCAAGGAAATGACAAGAGGATGCACAGAAAGAGAGAAAATCTTCACCAACAACACAACTGACAGAGGTTTTAACATCCAGAATATATAAAGAACTAAAAAAACAAAGAATTAAGAAAGGAAATAACCCAATTAAAAGATAGGCTAAGGAGTTGAACAGAGAGTTCTCAAAAGAATAAGTAAAGATGGCTATGAAACATCTTAAAAGATGTTCAACATCACTAATAATCAGGGAAATGCAAATTAAAACCACTTTAAGATTTCACCTTACCCCAGTCAGACTGGCTAAGATTAAGAAAACAAATGATACCAAATGTTGGTGTGGATGTGGAGAAAGGGGAACACTCATCCACTGCTGGTGGGGTTGCAAACTGGTTCAGCCCCTATGGAAAGCAGTGTGGAGAACTCTTAAATAACTACAAATGAACATACCACTTGACCCAGTTATCTTACTCCTTGGCATATACCCAAAGAACTCATCCTATTGCAGAGACACTTGTACATCCATGTTTGTTGCTGCTCTTTTCACAATAGATAAGAGATGGAAGCAACCTAGGTGTCCCTCAATTGGTGAGTCGATAATGAAAATGTGGTTCATATATATGATGGAGTTTTATTCAGCAGTAAAGAAAGATTCCATAATTTTTAATTCCCAACTTCTAAATTTACTTTTAACCCCAAATCAACATTTACAATGTCTTCAATGTTACTTTGGGATCATTGTATATATGGTGTGACTAGTGTTCTATGTCACCCAGAAAAGTCTGAGGTTAAAAAGACCAAGTTATGTCTTTTTGTTGCAATTCCAAAATTATAAACAATGTACATTTTCTATAACTATGTGTGTTTTGTTGTTGACACCGTTAAGATTTGCTCTAAAAAGAGTACTCAGTAGGTGTCTAAATCATCTTTTGTCCAAGCTGTTTACAGAATTGGTATGGAGAAGTTATGAGTGTTACAAATGTTTTCTGTAGGCATGAGTTCAAGTGCTGTTGGTTTTAAGTTTTATGAAAATGTATTAATAACCTAACTGACATAGTTTCTTCAATTAGAAGCATATATAACATAAAGTTATTTGTAGATCAGTGGGCCAAAAGTTAATGAGACTTCACAGAGCATTACCTCGTGACTGATGAGAATTTCCTGTACACAGGTTAACAAAACCAGTGACTTGATTGGCATTAGTTTGTAGCAGTTTCCAGTTTACTTCATTGTGGCGACATAGTCAGTTTAATATACATGATATAATTGGGGTAAGTAGTTTCTTGTACTTGTACAGAGCATAAGTAAAACATTTGCATTCATCATGTATTTCTTACCTCTTATTTTATCTCTTCTTGATTTTAAACATTCAGGTACAGGATGTATGGCAGATATGAAATGGGAGAGTGACCTAAATCTTACAAATATCATCTAAAGTTTCTCTCTTTTAATGGAGTGTGTTTTATAGCTTAAGGAATAAATTAATAACCTTCTGGAGTGAGAAGGGCATCTGTTCTTGTTGCACTTCATCACACAGTTTGAATTTTTTTATGTGTGAACTAAGATCCTGCTTTATTTGAGGTCTTTTTAATGCAATTTTAGCTTTAATAAACCAAAAGAACTTATCACTACTGGAGTCAATAGCACCATTACATTTACTGTTCCTTTATTCCCTGCATTCATTGTTTATTACAAAACCCACCTCAGGTATGGTTCCTTTTTAGTCACTGACATCTGTGACAAAAATCAACTTAAGGGAGAAAAGGTTTATGTCACCTTACAGTTTGAGGGAATATGGTGGAGAAGGCCTAGTCACAAGAAGGGGAGAGAAATAGTAACATTTCTGTGGCAGAAAGAAGAGAGAGATGGATGCTAGTGCTCAACTCGCTTCCTTCTTTTTATATTGTTAGGGACCACAGCCTTAGGGATGATGCTTAGCTCATATCCGGGGGTGGTCTCTTGTCCCAGTTATCCTAATCTAGAAAATCCATCACAGATATGGCCAGAGATTTCTCTCCAAGAAGATTCTAGATCCTGTCAAAATGACAATGAGTATAAACTACCACTGATGCTGGGAAGAATTATACATTTCATATGATTCAGCAACAAAGAGGCTCTGAAAAGCAAACCTTATAAATACTTCATTCACTTTTGCTTTGGTGACTGAATTCATGCACAGTTCAAATAGGAATCTTTTGCCTTCCTACAAGTGATTCATCACTTAAGATCTGAATGCAGATTTATATTTGTGGAGTCTCGCATGCAGTTAGGTTTGATGCTTTCTTTATTGTACGCAAAGATTGGTTTGTGATTTACTGTTACTCTTGCTTTGTTGTGCAACATTTCTGGAGAGAGAAAATAAGGAAATAGAGTCATGATTTCTTTTCTAAGATTTTGGAAACTAGTTACTCAATGTCAAATTGTTTGACTTTATAAAATACTTTTTATGTCCTGAAGAAAAAAATGCTGCTGTGGCATTAACTAAATTAACAACAAAAGTGAGGCTGTGATGTCCATACAGCTGTAGAATTATTCTGCCTTAACCATGAGAGGGCATTCAGATGAAACAGAAAGTCCCTAAAGCCTTTGGAGTGGCTAAGATATCACTGACAGTAAATACTCTTCTCTGAATTGTCTCTTGAGCAATATGCAATAAACAAATATTTCTTCTAAAACCTCAAGCTCAGTGGGTCATTGAAATATTCTTTTAAAAGTCTTTTCAGCATGGTGTGGTGGCACACGCCTGTAGTCCCTGTACTCAGTAGGTAGAGGCAGGCGGATCTCTGTGAGAATGAGGCCAGCCTGGTCTACATAGTGAGTTCCAGGTCATGGGGAGGCCAAAAAAATTATCTTCTGATAATCAGAGGATAGAATTTTATATTCTAAGACTTTCATGTGTCACTCTGGAACACGATCAGCTGAATGGGACTGAAACAAGAATTCAAAAGTCTATTTCTTCTTAGATTTCTCATGAATATTTCTCCAGAATACCAGTATAAAACAATAGAAATGATGATGGTTTTCAACATTTTTATTGTTACTCTGTAACCATTTAAATAGTAAATATTCTCCTTTCTAATTGTCTATGGAATTCACAAATCACATTGACATAAGGCTTCTTATTGCCTGACTTTCAGAGGGAAATATGCAGTCATTACAATTGGCCACTGTCCAAAATATTGTAAGCGTGTTCAGGTAATTTAGCCAAGTGTTTTGTTTGTTTGTATAAAATGAAATGGAAACGGAACGTCCAGTAAATTGCTCATACATGTTGAGCATCTAAACAAATGTTGATGTTTGTCAGGTGTAATATACAGACTTAACAATGTCTACTTTTCTCTTTTTTTCTCAAACATTTCCAGTAGGTTATTGGAAATCCAAATATACTCCATTTTTGAGCTCCAAGTCAATTAGACTGCACTCCTCCTCAGGATGAGCCTTGATTTCGTAATAATAATGGGACTAATTGAAATTAACAACAGTTGCAAAATCTGTGTTTTTTCTGTGATTCCTATAATTATGTCAAAATACCAACTCCACATAATTTATAAAGAATGGAATTGGGCTCTTGTCCATTCCCACACTGTCCCCTGCTAGCCTGGGACCCAGGCAGGTGTCATTTCCTGCACCACGGGTTCCTGGACTAGTTTCCTAACACAGACTAGCTAAATTCCCTAGCATAGACTCCACTGGCTCTTAATCTGTCTGATATAGACCAGCTCTCCTACTAACCTGATCAGCCTACCTACTACCCTGTCCCACCATTCACCCAGACCAGTGTACTAACCTGTAGGATCCAGAAACACACACCAATTTATTTTCCATACTTAAACAAAAAGATACCAAGCTACATAAAAATTAACAGAACCAAAATTAAATTAATCAAAAGGAGAGTATAAGTTCCTGTGGTACTCATAACCAACAAATAACATCTATGTGCCCAAATGGCAATGTGGAAACAAAAACAATATGAGAAAACAAGCGAATATGGTTTTCCCAACAAAACTTGCTAGTCCTACAGAAGAGTACTACAATGAGAACCACCCTGAAGAAACCCAGGATGCAGAATTTAAAAGAACAATAATAAACATGATTGAAGAACTTCAAGAAAATAAACTCAAAGGGGAAAAGCATAAACTTATGATGGAAGACCAAAAATATACAAATATGTGGCTTAATGAAATATCAAAACCAATTCGTGACTTGAAAAGTGAATTCATAAAAGAGATAGAAATAGTGAAGAAAACCCAAATGAAAATGAATACAGGATTGAAAAACTCAATAAACCAATTATAGACAACAGGAGAAAGCCTTACAAGCAGAATGAATGAAATGAAAAACACACTATCAAAACTGGATGATAAAGTTGAAGATCCAGACTTCTTAAGTAAGACTATGTGAAATAAAATAATAAAATAAAATTTAAAAAAGGAATGGAACGCTCAGGAAATGTGAAACAAAATGAAAAGAACAAATCTATGAATTATAGATATACAGGAAGGAGAAGAATATCAGGCCAATGGCATTGAAGAAATCTTCAACATGATTATAGAAGAAAATTTCCCTAAATTAAGGAAAGATATACCTATAGAGATTCAAGAGACACATAGAACACCAATTAGACATGACCAGAATAGAAATTGCCCACAGCATGTAATAGTAAAAACATTAAATGTACAGAACAAAGAGAGGGTACTGAAAGCTGCTAGAGAAAAACAAGTTACATATAAAGAAAAATCCATCAGAATTATAGTTGACTTTTTCATGCAAACTATGAAAGACAGAAGAGCCTGGACCAAAGTATTCCCAGTTCTAAATGACCATGGATGCCAACTTTAACCAGCAAAACTATTTATCACGGTTGAAGGGGAACAGAATAATTTTCTTGATATAAATAGGCTGAAAGAATTCTTGTCCACCAAACCAACCCCACAGAGAATACTTAAAGCACTACACAGGACTGAAGAAAGGAATGAATACACCCATGAGGCTAGAGATAGAAAACAAAAATAGGTTTAATAATGGAAAGATAAGATTGGATGACAAACAAAAAATTTAAAATGACAGCATCCAATGCACATCTTTCAAAAATACCACTAAATAATCAGTGGCCTCAACTACCCTGTAAAAAGACACAGGCTAGTGGAATAGATCAGAAAGAAAATCCATCTTTTCATTGCCTTTAAGAAGCTCATCTCATCTTCAAGGATAGATACTACATAATAATTTTTTTAATTAATAAAATGTTTTAAGAATGGAAATTTGGGCATGGAGAGATGGCTCAGTGGTTAAGAGCACTGACTGCTCTTGCAGAGAACCGGGTTTCGATTCCCAGCACCCACATGGTGGCTATGAACCATCCATAATGCCAGTTCCAGGGAATCTGAAGCCCTCTTATGACCTCCGTGACATTGCATGACACAGGTGCACTCACATACACGCACTCAATACACTCGTATACATAAAATAAAAATAAATATAATATTTAGAAAATTTTATTTATTTATTTATTTTATTTAAAAACCACATAATTAGAAGAAGCATTTCATTACAGCTTTAACATACTCAGTAACAACTTCCAGAGCAAGTGGTTGTAAAGACATAAAATTAAATGAGGTTTTAACCTTTAAAAAAAATCTCCATTTCATTATTAAAATACAGAGTTTCATGCAGAAAACTTTGTTTTTAATGCAAGTGACATTAAGATGTTTGCACATGCTTTTCTAATCTCTATATATCTGATTATTACTAGTCACAGTCAGTTACTTTCTGAGCTCCTTGACATCTATCTGAGCTTGGATATAAAGTCACCGGGTAGATTTCAATGGTAATGTTTTTCAAATCTATGAATTACTAAGGAGCAAATTTATATGCTTTGAAGAGTTATTTTTTTCAATTTATTTAAAAATTTAATAACCACATGATTAGAAGAAGCATTTGATTACAGCTTTAACATATTCAGTAACACACTCCACAGCAAGGATACTTCTCTTTCAAAAGTAGCTATAAAATTTTTAGGTTCACTGTGGAATTAATACAGTTCAATACAATACTGAACAGAGTATAAGCCATGTAAGACATAAAATTGGATGAATTTTTAACTCTTAAAAAAGATCTCCATTTCATTTTAAAATATACTCTTTTGTACAGAAAGACTCACTGTTTTTGCTAATAACATTGAGATGTTGGCACATGCATCTCTAATCTGTATGTATCTGATTATTACTAGTCATAATCAGTTTCACTCAGATCCTTGGCATCTGTGTATGTCTATAAAGTGATAGGGTAGATTTCAATGGCAATGTTTATCACCTTTACTAATTGATATGATGTAAATTTTTATGCTTCCTCCTCAAATATAATACATTTTTTTTAGTTTGTTGATTTGTTTTTTTTTTTTGTGTGTGTGTATATCACACAGAACATCCCAAACCATCTTATTCAACCATACACCCATTTCCCAGATGGCACATTTCCATAGCTTTCCTCCCCCCCCACTAGGGCCCTTATACTCTGATATCCCTGCTACTGTCCACTGTGTCAGCACCCCCAGCCATGCCCCACTACTTGTCCATCTGGTGAATCTAGTCAGCTTATATAGAGGTCTTTGTTTTAGGAAGGTCAGCTGTTCCTCATCTAGCAGCAATCAGTTGTCAATATTCCTTTAGATAAGATTGGGGTCTGCAGTTTCTTTTCCCAGTTTTATTCTGGGTTAATATCTGGGAGTCTCTTGGGCCACCCTGGCACCAACTCAAAAAAAGTATCTCCTATCTGGAACTGTTGCTTATTATGTAGCCTTTAGCTATACATATGGACTCTTAAAAAATTATATTGACCCCTTTAATCTTTGGTTATGCTTTCATTTGGGGTTTTTAAGTACATACAGTTGGCCCAGATAAACCAATTAATTTTTACTCTTAAGGTCATTTCAGGATCTGTTCCTCTGGGGTCACAAGGGCTTGGGAGGAGCTCCTGGCTCCTTTCTTTTACCAGTTCCACCTATGTGAAGATAATTCAAAGGTTCTGCTCAACCATGGCTGGCTTCACTTGTAAGCATGGAGGAAATGTTTTCTCTGCATTGACCCTCCTTTTTATAGACTGGACACTGGTTCAAGTCCATCTGGTGGGGTCTCCTTGGCCTCCTTGATCAAGAGGACAGGTGACCCACCACAATTACAGGACATTTTGGGAGATGCTCATAGTCCCCTGGAACCAGTTGACCTAGGATGACAAGGAACAAAGCTGTCCTTCATGTCCTTCTTACCAAATTATTATAGGCCTCAAAGTATATCTGTTAAACATCCAAGAAGGGTAGTTCCACCAGTCTGGTACTTTTAATTACTGTGTGCCATGTAGATAAATCTTGGAGAAAGACCAATTGTTCTCAAATAAATCTTTCCTAGACATATATTTCTTGATATAGTATGTATAATTTGTCAGTAGGTTGATGGACTAATATGGTTCCCTCTGCCTCTTAAAACTAGCTAGGTATTATTTATCTCTTGCATTGTCTAACCACTCCATCATGGTTTCCCCAACCCAGCAGCCCCCATTTTCCTCGTTTCTCCCTTAATAATACACTTCTACTATGGACCTACCTCTCTTGAGCTCCTTCCATCCCTTTTTTCCCTAGGTTACTTGAATATCCTTCCTTCCCCTTCCCTTAAACTACCCCAATTTTTATCCATATCTCCATTATTAACGCCTGTTTCCTTCTGTTCTTCTCTTTCAGGTTCTTTCTTTTCCTTTACCTCCTTGGTTTCTTTCCATTATCCTGGTTCCTGTAGTTATGTCTGCGTAATACTCATTTATTAGGATTTGTTTCTAGGATCCACATATGAGGGAGAATATGCGTCGATTTTTTTTTCTGAATCTGTGTTACTTCACTTAATATAAGAGTTTCTAGTTCCATCTATTTACCTGCAAATTTCATGATTTCATCTCTCTTTACTGCTGAGTAAAACTCCATCGTATAAATCAACCACATTTTCATTATCTGCTCATCATTTGAGGCACACTTAGGTTGTTTCCATCTCTTAGCTATTGTGAAATGACCAGCAACAAACATGGATGTACAAGTGTCTCTGCAATAGGATGAATCCTTTGGGTATATGCCAAGCAGTGGTATAATTGGGTGAAATGGTAGGTTAATTTTCAGTTTTTTAAGAGTTCACCGTACTGTCTTCCATAGGGGTTGAACAAGTTTGAAGCCCCACCAGCAGTGGATGAGTGTTCCCTTTTCCCCACATCCTCTCTAACATTTGGTATCATTTGTTCTCTTGATCTTAGCCAGTCTGACCGGGTAAAATGAAACCTTAAAGTGGTTTTAATTTTCATTTCCCTAATTATTAGTGATGTTGAACATCTTTTAAGATGCTTCTTAGCCAGATTTACTTCCTCTTTTGAGAACTCTCTGTTCAGCTCCTTAGCCCATTTTTAAATTGGGTTACTTGTCTTGATTCTCTGTTTTTTGAGCTCTCTATATATTCTGAATATTAAACCTCTGTCAGATGTGTCGCTGGTGAAGATTTTCTCCCATTCTGTGGGTTTTCTCTTCAATTCCCTCTTTGCCTCCTTTGATGTACAGAACCTTTGTAGTTTAATGAGGTCCCATTTGTTGACTCCTGACTTTTTTCCTTAGTAATTGATATCCAGTTTAGAAAATCCTTTACTACACCTGTATCTTGTAGGGTTTTTCCAATGTTTTCTTCTAACAGTTTCAGAGTTTCAGGCTTTACATTGAGGCCTTTGATCCATTTGTAATTGACTTTTGTGCAAGGTTAAAGTTAGGGGTTTAGTTTTATTTTTCTAAAGGTGGAGATAGAGTTTTGCTAGTGCCATTTGCTGAACATGCTGTCTTTCCTCCAGTGAATGTTCTTGGCCCCTTTGTCAAATATCAGGTGGCTGAAACTGCATATACTAATATTTGGGTCTTCAATTTTGTTCCATTGATCTATGGGTCTATTTTTTGCCAGTACCTTGTTGTTTTTGTGACTATAGCTCTGTAATACAGCGTAAAATCTGGTATATTAATCCACCCAACATTGCTTTTAGTGCTCAGGGTGCTCTCTTCTTGGCTTAGTTTTGGTAGTTCCCACGCCTTTAGATATCCATCCATTTCTTTTAGGTTTTCATATTTAGTAGCATATAGTTTTTAAATATTCCCTTATAATGTTCTCTATCTTTTTGATGTCTGTTGTGATGTTTCCCCTTTCATCTCTGATTTTGTTGATTTGGAGGTGCTCTTTCTTTCTTTTGCTTAACTAGGCTAGCAGTCTGTCAATTTTGTTTATCTTTTCAAAGCTCTTAGATTCATTGATTATTTGTATTATTTTCTTTATTTCAATTTCATTAATTTCTGCCCTGATTTTTGTAAATTCTTCCTGTCTGCTGGGTTGGGGTTTCATTTGTTGTTGCTTTGCATGTGTCTTGAGTTGCAATGTTAAGTCATGTATTTGTGTTCTTTCTGATTTTTTGATGTAGACACTTAGAACTATAAACTTCCCTCTAAGGACAGCTTTCAGCATGTCCCATAGGTTTTGTTTCGTTGTATTGTCCTTTTCATTTAGGTCCAGGAATACTTTTATTTCTTTCTTAATTTCTCTTTTGACCCATTCATCATTTAGGAGTGTGTTGTTTAATCTCCATGTGTTCATGTGGTGAATAGGGCTTCTGGTGTTCATTGTAAGTTTTATTGCATTGTGGTCTCAGAGAATGTATGAAATTATTTCAGTCTTTTTGTGTTTGTTGAGGTTTGTTTTGTGTCCCAGTATATGTTCAATTTTGGAGAAGGTTCCATGGGGTACTGAGTAGAAAGTATGTCCTTTCATGCTTTAGTAGAATACTCGGTAGATGGTTTTAGGTCCATTTGATATATGGTATTGTTTAATTCACATGTTGGTCTGTTAACTATCTGCCCTGTTGACCTATCTAATGGAGACAGTGGGGTATTGAAGTCCCCTACTATTAATGAGTTGGGATTAAACAGGTTCTTAAAGTCCAATAGTATTGTTTTTATGAAGTGGTTTGCAACAGACATTGGTGAATATATATTCATGCTTGTAATACTTATTAATATGTTGTTCCTTTGATCAGAATGAAGTGGCCCTCTTTATCTCTTCTGATTAGCCTTAGTTTAAAATCTATTTTGTCAGATATTAGAATGCCAGCACCTGCTTTTTTTCTTAGTACCATTTCCTTGGTGTATTTTTTTTAATCCTTTCACCTTAAGATAGTGCCTGTCCTTAAAAGTGAGATGAGTTTCTTGAAGACAACAAAAAGATGGGTTTTATTTTTTAATCCATTCACCTAGTCCATGTCTTTTGACTGGTGAGTTCAGTCCATTAATATTTAAAGTTATTAATGAAAGATGAGTATTGAATCCTGTCATTTTTATTTCTGTGTACATTCTTGATACAGCTGTACTTTTCCACAGTTTTACTTTCATTAAATTTATTTCAGTAACTTCTTGGGTATAGTCATTCTTTCCTTCAGCTCTTTGTAGTGCTTCCTGAACTCTCTGAAGGGCTGGTTTTGTGGACATGAATTCCTTCAGCCTATTTATGTCATGCAAGATTTTTCTTTCCCCTTGCACTATAATAGACAATTTGGCTGGGTATAGTATTCTGTGTTGGCATCTGTGGTCATTGAAAACCGGGAATACTGTGGTCCAGGCTCTTCTGGCTTTCATGATTTGCACTGAAAAGTCAGATGTAATGCTAATGGTTTTTCCTTTATATGTGACTTGTTGTTTCTCTTTTGCAGCTTTCAGTATTATCTCTTGTTCTGTACACTTAGTACGTTTACTATGATGTGCCATGGAGAGTATCTTTTCTGGTCCTGTCTGTTTGGTGTTTTATATGTTTCTTGTATTTGTTTGGGCATGTCTTTCTTTAATTTTGGCAAATTTTCTTCTATGATTCTGTTGAAGATCTGGTCCATGCCATTATCTTGAGATTCTTCTCCTTCCTGTATGCCTATGATTTGTAAGTTTGGTCTCTTTGTCACACAATTCCCTCATATTCCATTCCTGTGCTTTCTTAAATTTTTCATAATCTTTGCTTGAGTGGTCTAGTTCATCCACTTTATCTTCCAGTCTTGATACTCTGTTTTCCAATTAGTTCATTCTGTTGTTGAGGCTTTCTCCTGTCATTTCTAATTGGCTTATTGACTGTTTCACTTCCTTCTTCATTTCAGCCTGAGTATTCAAAAAAAAACTTCAATATTTCTAACTCTTTTCTGAATTCATTCAGAAGTTTATCCCTATCTTCCTTCAGTTCTTTGATTACTTTGTTTGTGTGTTCTTTAAATTCACTGAATTCTTTTATCATGTTTAAATTTTTTTTTTTTTTAGTTCCATGTCCTGTATTATCTCTAGAGGGTTCTCATTGTACTCTTCTAGAGGACTATTGGTATTTGGTGGAGATATGTTATTTTGGTTTTTCATGTTCTTATTTTTCTCTGTGATTTTGAATGTGAATTTCTTTTGTAGTTTCTGATCCTTGTGTGAGACTCAAGCCTTCAAGTTTACGTCTGCTTCTTTTTGAAAACTTTTTGTGCCTTTGTGGTTTACTTTTTGGGCATGACAAGCTGGTTCATCTAAGCTTCCAGTTCTTCATATTGTTTTTTACATTGGAGTGGCCAGATTGCTTTTGCCTTCATGAGTTCCCATAATGGCCCAAGTAAGATGAGTATCAGATTCTCTCAAGCTTTCTCCTAATGTCTGGATCCCTCCAGGAAAGATTTTGGCCTCTGTAATTTGAGGTTTGGACTAACCTGGGAGCAGGGTCCAGGAAAGGTGCTGGTCTAGGGGAGCTGATAGCCAGAGCCACCCAGAGATGCAAAGGGAGATAGGGGTGGGAAGAGGCCCCAAGGGCTCTTGGGGACTGCACTGAGGAACTGGGATGGTCTGGATGCAAAGGATCAGGAAGCCAAAAGTTCAGCCCCTCCTCCAAGGAAAGGCTAGCTGGTTGTGCAGCCCAGGGAAGCAGAGGGAGGTGAGGGTGGGACCAGGCCCAGAGTGATCCTGGGTGGGGCCCTGGAGAAGGAATAGGGTCCATCTGGATGCAAGGGATCAGGAAACAACAGTGGCCCTGGGTGGAGTTGTCAGCCCAGGCCTTAGTCAAGGCGCAGAGGGTGAAATCAACTTACCCTTGAGAGAAGCTGTGGGGGTTGTGCAGCCCAGGGAAGCGGAGGGTGGTGAGGTCAGGATAAGGCCCAGAGTGCTCCTGGAGACCTCAAGATGTAACTGGGTCCCTCTGGATGCAAGGGATCAGGAAGCAGTGGTGGCCCTGGGACGGGCCTAGAGGTCAGCCCAGGCATCCAGTAAAGAGGTTGGAGGGCAGTGCAGCTCAGGAAAGCATAGGGAGGTAAGGGCGGGGCCAGGCCCAGAGTGCTCCTGGGGACCCCTTGAAGGAGCTGGGTTGGTCTCGATGCAAAGGATCAGGAAACAGTGGTGGTTCCCCCCCACCCCCACCCCGTGTCTGGGGTGCCAAGACAAGAAATGGGACAGGGCCTAGGCTAGGAAGAGAGACGGGCAGGGGAGATGAGAGGGTGAATGAGGCTGGGGGAGTCAAGGCACGGAGGGTCCTAATGACTTACCCAGGTGAGAGCCCTGGTACCCGCAGTTCGTGCAGTCCCAGGGAAGCAGATGGAGGTGAGGGAGGGACCAAGGTTCCTGGGACCTCGAGAAGGAACTGGTTCAGTCTAGATGCAAGGGATTAGGAAGCATTGGTGGCCCCAGGCCAAGAGGTCAGCCGAGGTATCCAGGAAAGAGGCTGGCGAGCATGCAGGCCAGGGAAACAGAAGGAGGTGAGCAAAATAAAATATTTTTTTAAAAAAGAATGGAAATTTATTTCTCTTAGATTTCTGAACACTGAGCATTTCAGAGAGTGACACCAACCTCTAGTTATAGCCTCCTTGTTATAAAATAACCAATCACTTCCTGCACAGTGAGGCAGCAAGCACCTTAGCAGTGGTAGCTCTCCTCATAATCCACCAAGACCATTGAGGTCACACGACCCCACTAACTTTTATTAGATCTCGATGAGCTCATTTGACCTTCTTTCCTCAAGGCTCACATACAAATAAAATCAATATATGAATCCAGGAATTAAATTTTCGTCTTGAAAACTTTTGAGGGATATATACAAACCATAACAACAAACAAAGGATTTTTACTTTGACTTCTTTTGTAATTGATATTTAATCCTGAATTATTGACTATACAATTTTATATCAGAATTTTTTTATATCGTGGGGCTCAATGGTTAAGAGCACTGGCTGTTCTTCCTGAGAACCCAGGTTTAGCTCCCAGCACCCACCTGGCTACTAATAGCTGTCTGGCACTTCATTTCCAGGTTATCCAAAGCCCTCTTCTGACCTTTGTGGGCATTGCAGGACATGGGAGCACTTACAAACTTATAGGCAATATACTCATACACATAAAATTAAAAACTTTAAAAAAATTATATTCTATTTGTTTTTCTACGTGTATATGTATGCATTGGGTATGCATGTTTATATGTGTTTTGTGTGTGGAGAAACACATGTATGAGAGTGCATGGGGATTCTAACTTGATCATCACCCTTGTGTTACAAGGCCTTTATCCACTAAGTCATCTCCTGTGTCACTACTTCTAATTAGAGAGATTTTTGTTCTTATCTTGAGATTTGTACTTGATAACTGAATAAAATTAAGAGGTTTTTTTGGTCTTTTTGAGACAGGGTCTCTCTGTAGCCCCAGCTGTCCTGGAACCCACTATGTAGACCAGGCTGGCCTTGAACTCACAGAGATCCACCTGTCTCTGCCTAACCACAAGCAGAATTCCAGGATGCTACTGCTGTCTAATTCTTCTCCATACTGCTCAAAGATCTACCTTGTCATTTCCCTAAGAAGTACCTTCCTTATTCCTATATTCTGTGGAGCTGTTATTATTTCTGTAAAGAAATGCTTTTTAGACATATTTGTGATGTGTTTACTCATTTCAATGGACAACTGGCAAATAGGTCTTCCCTGACCACATACTACCCTTCCAATGACTTATTTTTATTCATAAATTTTTTCATTGCTTTAAAAGCTATTTATTTGTTTCTTGTTTTGATCAACAAAATGTAACTTTTTACAAATACCCATATATTATTAGGATGTGTGTGTGTGTGTGTGTGTGTGTTTCTATATGGTTTTTTTATTAGAGCAATACTTGCTTCATAGGAACGTGGCAATGCTTCTTCTCTTCCTTTTTTATCTTTAGTAACTTAGAACTATTAATTGTAGTTTTTATTTATAAGTCTACCAGAATTCTGCTGTGAATCCTTCTGGACCTGAGCTATTTTTAGTTGGAAAGTTTTCTTTTATTGTTTCAATCTCCATATTTGCTATGGGTCCTTTAAGTTGTTAAACTTCCTTGAAATTTGGTGATTGAATCAATTAAAATTTACCCATTTTTTTTTAGGTTTCCTTACTTATTGAAGTATAGGTTTTTAAAGTGTTAATATACAATATTCTAGATTTCTTTAATATCTGTTATAAAGATTCCATGTTCATCTCTGATTCAGTTTATTTGAGTGTCCTTTTTATTTTAACTAATTGGCTCTGCTGATCTCATTTATCTATTCAAAGAAAAAACTCTGAGTTATTGATTCTTTGTGTAGTTTTCTTCATTTCTATTTCATTAATTTCTTCTCTTGCATTTGTTATTTATTCTTATTTATAGAACCTTGAATGGGTTTCTCTTTGTTTTTACAAATTCTTGAGTTGCATCATTAAGTAATTTATTTGTATATTTAATGTAATTAATAAGATGTGGGGGTATATAAGGGGAGGAAGGAAAGGTTGAAATGATGTAAATACAGCACCTGTCTATAAAATTCTCAAATAGTTAATTATTAAAAGAATAAGTTAAACATATTTATTGATATTTTTCTTTTTATCTTTTCATTTAATTAGCTCCAAGACAGAGAGACATTGCAACTACATAAAGTGAAGATGTTTTAAAACTAAATGGGCTGCAAACATGGTGAGCATTGTCAGGCAATAAACTTAAAGCTATCTTGGTGCCTTGTTTTCATTGTGCATCACATTAATTTAGGTAAAGCTTTTGAACAGGTGTCTTGTGTATATGGAATTATTTAGTATTGGCTATTACTGTTAATCTCTGAGTTTAAATGTCTGACAAGGAAGGAGAACCTTTGTGTATACACCGCAGGTCACAATTTTAACAGCATATATATCTATGAGGGGAGGGAGAGAGAAATGAATGATGTATTATTTAGGGAAAAAATGTTTCCCTTTAATTAGCTTTAGAAACTGCAATGATTGTTACGTGTTTAGCAGTAGTGTACAGATGAGTGGTAAATAATCACAACTTGTTACCTCCTCACTGTAATGGGCAAACATCAATAAATATTCTTAGCAGAATACACGCATGGCACATACACAGAAATGCAGACACTTCCACTTGGTCGGTGCAAGATACTACTGATCACCCTCTATACTTGATGGAGAGCTTAGGAGATTTAGGGTCTTTTCCAGTGCAGTGCTCCAACCCAATAGAACTGATGTACCTTCTCTGGGAAAGGGCTTTTGTCAAAACAATTACTGCTATAGTATAAAAATCCTAGCGCAGCATCAGCAGAATAGGAGCTCAGCAAAAATGTGTGGAATAAGTGAATAAATTGGTTTCCTTCTTTGACTTAATTCTTTTAAGTTTCACATTACTTAGTCATAATTTAAGACAAGTTATGTCTCCGTACACACAGAAAATGGTGAGGAAGGGATATCTAATTTCTTTCTTTACATCATTACCCAAGCATTTATATCTGAAATCAAGAATGTTGGATGCAGAATTTCTATTATCCTAATGGACTCACTTCTCTGCTTCACGTCTGGCTTTGCATTTGGCTCAGTTTACAGCAGCAGAAATCAATAAAAATAATACTCTCAGAATGTCCCTACTTCCGCTCAAGTAGTTTTCCATGACTGACATCTCCACTTCAGTGTGCATCCTCATATTTGTGCAGCCTCTCTTGTTCCATAGTTTTGTTCCCATCTTTACTTCCCTTCATTGTCTCCTACAGAATTGCATTGGATCTTCTGTACGGCTCTGGATTACAGTTTTTTACCTTCATCTCATTGTGCTGCATTTGCTTCTTGTAGCAAGGAGCCCCTATCTCAAAGCTTGGTTACTGGTAGGAGGACCAGTGGTGCAATTATGGGTATGAGGATATATTTTTCTGTAGAAATATTTTTTAATGGACATATTCTGGACTAATGACATTTAATTAACCTTGACAATCTCATTGAAGATTGTGCTCTTGTGACTTGGGCACCTGATTTCCTAGGAACCTCAATTTGCTACTTCACCCAAAAAGAAAATAAATGAATGTGGGCATACTTGAGAATTGACATATCAAAGCACTGAAGTGTTACACATACATCTTCATTGAAAAAAAATGAAGATGGAGAATTATTGTTTGAACATGTGTGTATGAGAGATTTTAGGCCTAAGGATTGCTGGGCAAGACTCTGATAAGGGTGGACCTAAGATTGTCCTTCCCCAAATGAGGTTAAAGAAATGGTTTTGAATAGAATTATGGGTGAGGCCTGATTCAGGGACACTGTTACAGAGCACAGTTCCAGGAACAATTCCAAGAGATATCTGGGGGAACAGGTATCCTCCAAGTCTGGGCATACTTTTAAATACTAAGTTAAGAGTTATGTTCTTTTATTGAACTAATTGTAATGTGGCATGGTAATACTGAATTTTTCCTTGTATTTTCATCCCATCAGATTTGGAAATAGAAAAACTCAAGTAAGAGATATCTGGGGGAACAGGTATCCTCCAAGTCTGGGCATACTTTTAAATACTAAGTTAAGAGTTATGTTCTTTTATTGAACTAATTGTAATGTGGCATGGTAATACTGAATTTTTCCTTGTATTTTCATCCCATCAGATTTGGAAATAGAAAAACTCAAATAAGACAAATGTACTCAAAGAAACAGAAGTGCACATGCAACACACACACACACACACACACACACACACACAAACAATTGTTTTTCATACTATAAGCAAATTAATACAAACAGAAATGCAAGTGTTAATTTCATATCTCTCAGATCGTTTTGTCTAACCCAGATATCCTGAAAACTATCTCCAATTGAGTGATCAGTATATTTAAAGGGGAATCGAAAGGACATATTTCACTCTCTATTTTACTAGTGACTGTTTCATATAGCCCTTGATTGCTAATAATCTCTAATGAGAAATAGCAGATCATTGCCCACATTTAATCAATATATAATTTAAAACAGTAATAACTTACTATTGTTTCTAAGATCTTCTACAACTGGTTACAGGAAATTTGCAGTAGTTTTTATTTGAGCGATAAACTATTGGCTGTTGCTTTGGTAATCTGTAAGTAAGTATGGAAAACTAATGGGGAAGTATGTAGATTCATTGAGAAAAATCACAGGAATGGAGAAGAGCTATATTAGATTGCTTTAAAAGAAATATTTATTTGGGTAACAAGTTTGAAGACTAGAATTAGAAACAGAACTGCACAGATTCTGGTAAGAGCTACCCTTGGCTGTATCAAATCAAAGCAGGAACATGTGTGATTCTGTGTGCTCTTTCAATCTCTCTCTCTCTCTCTCTCTCTCTCTCTCTCTGTCTCTCTCTCTCTCTCCTCTCTGTGTCTTTCTCATGATATCTCTTTCAATCTCTTATGATCAAGTTAACGCTGCCCAAATGATAAAGAGCTTTAGAGTTTTAATTATCCCTTTTGTGATATTCAAAGTTATTCTATTATTTTCTGTGTCACACAGAGATATATAAGTATCTCTAGAGAGACAGTTTATTCAACTCAACAAGTGAATCTGGAGTGTTCCTCATTCTTTATAAATTGTTAGATAATTGAATTATTTTATAAAGTAAAATTATCACATCTAAACAATCAAGTTTCTAGCCTCTGAACACAATTATCCCATGATTTGGAGCATCAAACTCTACTATAAGTTCAAGAGAATTGCCATTTTTAAATCAAAGCAAAGCCCTTTTGCAATTGCAGCTTAAATCCTATTTGTCATTTAACATAGCTACATCCTCTATTCATTGGATAACCTTGGATGACAGGAAAACTTCTCACACTTGGCCTTGGGTTGGTCTCAATTAGCATAGTCTGTGGTCCTCTTAATTGTACAAGTTTTTGTGAAGGTCAAACATATGTGTTATGTATTTATAAATATGTACAAACTGCAAAAAATACAAAAAAATTAAACACCACTAAAATTGTAATTCTTATTACATTTTGCCCCATCTTTGTCTCACTCTGTTTTCTGGAATTAGGTTATAGAATATAGACTTGAAGAAGTAATTTTATCTAAATTATAGCACACAGTTCTGTTTCTTGGTGTATAACATTTGATGCATGAAGGAACAGAAATGATTAAAGACTGTTTTAAGAGCCACTTTAATTCTTTCCTAAACATATACTTTTGAAAACATAAAAATCTTATTTTCCATAATTATCCTTAATACAGAAAGGAAAATAAAAGATAAAAGAAATTGTGTGGCTTGAAATGGAAGGGTGACACCAGTAAAGTGGTTTTCATTGTGATATCTAAATCATGAGACATGATCTGTGTCATAAACCTTGGTTACAGAATTCTTAAATTGTAGACAAAGAATAAAGATCATCCTAAATTTATATGTTGATTTTGAAAAATTTGGAATTCCCCCAGGGATTTTACATGCCTTTGTGTGAGTTAGGAAATGCTAGTATTATGGGAAACACACAAAACAAGATGAGGATAACTCTTCAGCCACATTTTCCCCTGTCATTATGGACAATGAAGCCTCAGAGTGATGCTTATTACCTGGGGTTTTACTCAACTCTGATTACTTCTGAAACTGAAAACAAATACATTCTGAGAAAGATACAGAAATCTGTGTAATGAGTCGTCAACTTGATTCAGTACTCAGTAACACTTCATACAGGTCCGGGTCAAATTAAAATGTATGTGGGACATGGTGATTACACTCTAATCTCACACCTAGGCTGTTGAAACAGTGAAATGGAAAAATTGAGGTTGGCAGAGTTATATAGTAAGACCCTGTGACAGCGGGTTGGGTTTCTTTCATGTTGGCTTTTCTTAATTTGGAATGTGTCACTCTTCTTCCCACCAGGTAACTCCTCTATGTTTAAGCAATCCCGGGATCTGTCTCCTATTCCAAATTTTGCCATCATATAAGGACACGAAACTGACTTGATCAGGCTCATACTAAGGACTTCATTTAGACTTACATACCACTTTAAAACCTTCATTTCAAATATAATAATCACCTTAAGAGTAGATGAGAGATAAGAGATAAATTAGTATTCTCTCTAATATATCACCAAACTCTCACCAGTGAAGATTCCTTATACAAAAGAGTGTGATGCACACAGAAAGTCACAACTGCCTAAGTTTTAGAGAATAAAAGACTTCAGAAGAAATGTCCCTGGAGAGATAGGACTCCTATGCTAAACTTCATCCACTCATTGCACAGGAATCCTTGCAGAAGGGGGGACAGAAAGATTTAAGAGCCAGGGTTTGCTCATGAACATGAGGAAGCTGGCCTCTGGGTTTGCTCATGTGGACTTGGTGACAATGGTGACAGCATGCACAAAACCTATGCCGACTCAGTCAGACAAAAAAACAGCATGAAACTAGGAAATTGGCAGCAGGCCCCAACCTTAGTCAAAGAACTATTGGCAAGTGATTACTGTGGGGTGAGGGAAAGTTGAGCTTTTTTTTTTTTTTTTGGCTAATTTATTTATTATTTTTATTTTATGTGTATGTGTGTATCCTGCATGTATGTAAGTACACCCGTGTAGTGTAATGCCTGTGGAGGTCAGAAGAGGGCATCAGATCCCCTAGAACTGGAGTTACAGACAGTTGTTAGCTACCATGTAGATGCTGGCATTAGAACTCAGGTCTTCTGCAAGAACATTCAGTGTTCTTAACCGATGAGCCATCTCTCCAGCCATGTGTTGATCTTCTTTAAGAGACTGACTCTAAATAGGTTGACTAGGCTCCTGTGGGTGAAATTGCACTGAAGGACATCTGAGTATAAATATTTGACCAGATATGCCTGAGCATAAATGAGAGAATACATGAAATCTGGTGGGAGGGGTGTTGCAGAGAGGGGAGGAGGGTCTAAATTTGTTTATACGAAATGCACAAAAACTCAATAAAATATACATTTAAAAGCAGAGCAGATGAGAGGCTTTACATATGAAATTTGGGAGACTGCACAGCATGGAAGCCCCAAGTACTTAAATTAATCTATTTTTTCAGAGTAGAAACAATGGAGTCTTTTTGTTTTCTTCACAGTTATGCTCTCTCTAAGTGACTCTGTTGCTCTATCTCTCCATTTAGTGCTGCACGTCTCAGCTATTTTTATGAATCTCTTGATTTCTAATGTCTCTATTGAGTATGTACTATCATCATAAGAACTTCAAAATTTTAGGACATAGTGAGCTAGTAAGTATTAACAGAATGTGTAGCCATAGCCATACTTTTCTCCCATCATCAATTTCTGATTTCAGAGTTGTCAGCTTTCATAAGTTTCTTTTAAAATACTAAGAAGGTCACTTTGTAGCCTGGAATATACTATATAGACCAGAGTGACCTCTACCTCACAGAGATCCACCTGCTTCTGCCTCCTAGGTGCTGGGATAAAGGCATATACAACCATGTCTGGCTTAAGTTACCTTTTTTTGTTTCTATTTTTTTTTAATTTTATGTGGACAAGTGTTTTGCCTGCATGTGTGTAAGTGCACCATGTTCACTCTTAATGCATGCAGAGACCACAGAGTGTGTATAATCCCATGGATCCACCTCTGCAGGCATTGTACATCATGGGTGCATTTACATACCTGCAGACAAAACACACACATAAAAAATTAGCTAATTAATTAAAAAGAGATGTGAACATGATTTTGGACAAAGTAATGTGTGATTTTTTGCCTTTATAAATTTCAAAAATGTGATGAAACATACATTTATGGAGAAAACAGCTAGACTGTAGACAGTGCCTTGTATCCTGTCTTCTAGGTCTCTTTGTGTTAGAAAAAAAAGAACTGGTCACTTTGCATTAAGATGATAATTGAGTGAGAGGGTACAGTGTTTCAGGTCAATGAGTTCTCTTGCCAAGGTCCCAGGTTCTGTTCCCAGCACCTGCCTATATGGCAGCTGGCAGCTATCTGAAACTCTAGTTCCAAGGAATTTGACACTCTTTTTAGACTCTGCAGGCACCAGGCAAACATACGTACATACAGTCAAAATGCTCATACTCACAAAATGAAAATAAATCTTTAAAAGAATGAATATGTGGTGTGTAAACAAGATTAATACCTTTCTATACTATTTTCAACTACGTCGAGCTCTTTTCAAGACTCCATGGAGCATATGATGAAAAGTCTGTTTGAACTTTTTACTTATTAGTTATAAATGATCACTCAATCAGGATACATGCAATATTTTTAAATGAACTAGTATTATTTCTAAACCTCAAGTGTTGAGATGAACCACTACTCATATGTTCACCACATATTTAAAGGTCAGAGCTGCTCTTTTTATTCGGTTCCCAGGAGCTGAACCATTTCACTGTAATTGTAGCTACTGTAATTATGTGTCCCTGCTGAGTAAAGGGAAGGGTCAAACTTTCAATGGCTTAGGCTTCTGCCACTACAAGTACAACACTGTAAATCCACTAGTTGTTTGCCTTTTGATTTTGTTTTTATTGATTGATTTATTGTGTATTTTCCTGAGTGATCATTAGCATATACATGTGGGCTAGAAATTATTTTCACCATTTGTTTCTCTTTATTATTCCCATTACATTAAGCCAGATACAAATTAGTGCATGATCCAGAGAGCTGCTTCTTTTCACAATGGAAAATATTTCCTTGATGATTTCAAGATATGCTAAAGTTCGCTTACTGGTTTTTCCTTTAGAGAAAGGTATATCAGGAAAACATTTGGTCTCAAAAAAGTGCTTCTTAAGATCTGAAAGTTTATACCAGTCTGACAAAGCATATAATCCAACAAAGAACAGATTCAAGGAATGATCCAATGCATCAAGAAATCCAGAAAGTACTGAGTACTTTCACAGCCACTGGACTCATTTATTTCCTCTATGTGTTTCTCTAGTTGGAGGCTAAGCTATTCTTTGTGGAAACATATTATGATACATGAAAACTTTATCTTTCATATAAAATGCACATAAAAATGAACTTTATTAAAAACATTTTTGAGTGTCATATATTTAAAATAAAAGGAAAAATTCTTCCTTCTCAAAAATACATATAGAATAAATATTTTAACTAAGCATGTGTGCATATACATATAGGCATATATTTGCTGTAGAATATATAAATATATGAAACACACACAAAACACACATACATTTAGGAATACATCCTTAGATATTCTAGCTTCGAATCCTGAATTCCACCTTCTAAGTATGTGCTATTTCTTTATTATTTTCAAAGGCCCTCTTTGTTATAGTCAAAGAAAAGTTCATAAAAATAATACTGTAACCTTCACTCAGTTGTAGCTACTGGTACATAGAACATTACATTCTAAGCTTAGTCAAAAGAATTTCTGAAATTTAATTCCTTACTCTTACCCATTATTAAGTCTTTGTATCTACAGAATGATTTATATATCTGACATTGAAACAAAACTTCCAAAATAATTTTGTATTTAAATATAAAGTTATATATTTTATATGATATTATATATATTAAAATTGTATAACTAATGGAGTTTAAATGGAACTAAAATGACTACCAATTAGTCTAAACAATAAAGAACTTAAAGATTTTTGGGACTTCGTATCAGAGTGCCTCATCTTGTTCTTTCATCACATAATACTCACCTGACTTTATTTCCTTTTCTAACTAATTAAATTTGTTCTTAGACAATTTCACACAATTAAATACATAATGAAAATTCTCATTTTCACCTTCAACTGTCTCGCTACCACTCAGTTCCATACCCACTATCCCCCAAAATCTCCTTCTAGAATCTATGCCTATTTGTGTTTGTGTTTGTGTGTTCGTACACCTGTGCTTCACTGAGTTTAACAAGGACAAGCAATGTAAGCATTTATCTCAATTTTATCATGTTATTCCAATGCATTACATGATAGTAATACCAATCATACATGTATACATTGAAATAAATCAATATATTTTGATTTTTTGCCTATTGTGACAGATTATTAGTGGAAGCATATTCAATGTTTTTCAATGACTTCATTCTCTCAAGCAGCATAGAACACTAAGATGTATGATATTTACAAGCTGCAACTGATCCACAGTACCATTAGCATTGTCAGAATACATAGCAACCTGTTGCTATTAACTCTTTAGATATATATCATATTTAACAGCCAATGGCCAACTTTAATAATTTCTTTCAAGTTTTGTAACATACAGATTTTAGTGTTATTTAATTTTGTTTACACAGATATTTTCAACAACAGTTAATGTTTTAATTTTACAATTTACTCCTTTCCAGTGTATTCTCTATTCATTAAGTTCAATGAATTTAATTTTGTTTAATCCAAGTTAGAGAATATTTAGTGTGTGTAAGATTTGCTAAATTTTCATTGGAAGGGCATGTGGCCCTAAGTAAAGGAAGAAAAGAAATAAGGCAAAGGAGAAAGATATAACCACCTAAACTATGCTGCTTCAACTATGATAACATCAGAATTAAAGAATCAAAATTAACCAAAAACCAAAGCAAAATAAAGGAAAACACAGCCAAGAAAGCAGCCAGGAGTGACATGGTGGAGGAGTATGGAAACATGGTGTCTTTAGGTCACTTGTCACCAGAACACAGTAGCCATATTTGACAAGAACTGTAATCTGTTTTTATTTGATATGGCTTTTAAATCCACAAGTGAATATTCAGTCACATTGATGAACCAAGGCCAGAGGCAACGACCGAGAAGGGCAGCGGAAGGTGCTTTTGGGGGCCTAGGTTTCACCCTCCCACACCTTGGCAGTGGGCGGTGAGCTGAGGCTCCTGGTGGCCTTGGGTGCTGAATCTCAACCCAATCCACGACATAGTCCAGGCATGATTTTCAATGAACGCTGGGCTTTGATTTACTTTGGATATCTATTTAGATTGTCATATAATAAAAATCATCAAATAAATTATTATCTTTCTAGATTTATTATATAACTATAAATATTATTTGTCAATATTTTGTTTAGAAGTTGTTAATCCAGCCCTGATTTGTCAGGTATACCTAGTGGCATCCAGATTGCCTTCAGTCAGGGGTCTGAGCCCTGGGTTTTCTGGACTGTGTGGAACCGCCCAACTTGTATTGTCCTGTCAGGAGCACCAGAGCCATTTATAATTTGCAGGATGAGTACTTTTCATATGGAATAATATTTCAACCGCTCCAGTATGGACTCTTCCTCACTTCACTTCCTATGATTTCTTAGAATACAGGGATCATGCATGAAAAGCAGACTGATAAAATAAAAAAAAATGTTCAATGTGAAAAGATAAAGTCAAAGTTAGTATGCACAAAGACCTCATGAAAAATGATTCCGATACAAAGTAAAAGTTGCAACATGGCCAGAACAAGGAAAATTATGCAGGAATTAAAGTAGCAGCTGAAGATGCTACCTGTGGCAAGATTCTCATGTTCCCTCATCTTATATGGAGAGCTGTGTTCCTGAAGAGTGATGCTACTCTTTCTGTTTCATGTCATCTTGTCTTTTAGTTCTGCCACTCCGTATCACAGTAGCATAATAAGATACTTGGATTCAACTTGGAAAAGTGGAGAGCTCCATGGAGAACTGAAAATTGGAAAGAAGCAACTTAATGTGAATTGGAAAAGAGTTTCCAGCTGTTACCCAGCAGCAGCCAATCCCAAGTCCTGGCCACAAGCAAAGTACCCTGAGGTAAATGGAGACAAAGGCAAGCATCAAATGGAATCTGCTCCAATGCTTTCTTTGAGAGTGCCTGTGCCTGTGTGTGTATTCACATTAATGAAGTAACATGGAAACTTTTTACACTAACAATACAAATTCTATTTTCAAAAATATTTTTAAAGTGCTATTGGCATGCCTTAATATAAAGTATTCGACTCATTGCCAGCAGGTGCTGCCCACATTAACCTTTAGTTTAGCTGCGATCAAGTAAACAAATATGTCAGGGAACACACAGCTCTCATCATTTGCCTCCTTCATTTGAGTAGAAAAATAATCAGGAGAAAATCGTAATGTGGAAATGTTAATGAGTAAACCATGAGAGAATACAAAAATCATCTGGCAAATACTGTACCTGAATGACAACTAAACTGTCAGAAGGAGAAAACAAGAACAGCTTTATCAGGCTACACTAATGCTACAAGGACCTATTAAAAATAAATCATTTAAAAATCATATTACAGTCTATATTGACAAGTTTTATAACCTCCCCTTCCATTTAGTATAGGTAATTATTTTTAAATCCAATGAAATGGCTATTTTTGCAGTAGCGTCATTATTTTTCTTCTGTACTTAGTTTTTCAATAAAAGAATTTGGATTATTTATATTGTACTGACATCTGGTGGACCTTGGCCTTGATACAACCAAGGGAAAAAACAAGGAAACAATGATTGGAAGCATCTATCAAGGTCAATTGAACAAATCCATGGATGCTTTCATGTTTTACACTATGTCAAGCAAAAATGAGGATCTTATTTTCAATTCTGTCAACATTCTCTCAGGTCAGCTCTTGCCAATGCGATACAGCTACTTTAATTCCTCACAATCAATAATAACCTAATCATTGTGAATTCTTAAAGTTAAGATACCTAGGCAGTTGTCACAAGAGTATCCTGTAAATTTCACGCTCCTGTAATGATATGTTTTCATCAGGGCTTTCTTCTCCTCTAGACAGACAGGAAAATGCATATATTCCTGCCAAACTCCTTGGAAAAGATTAAAATGTGGAAAAATGGAAGAATCTTATATATTTCAAAATGATCAGATTGTCCTTCATTCAGTTCCTTTTTTTAACTTGACTAAATTTGATTAGTAAAAAACTATATGAGGAAATTATTTCTGAGAATAAAAATGATAACTTATTTTTAATTTAATAAGACATTGCCAACCTTTATTGGAAGAACTCTAAATTAGTGAAATTTATCCTCAAATCTTTCATATGTAAATAAGCACACAAACAGACACACAGACACAGATACACACACACACACACACACACACACACACACACACACACACACACAACCACATTTATCAGAAAACTGGCAAGGTTGGGACTGGAAAGATGACTCAGTGGTTAAGCACACTGGCTGTTCTTACAGAAGACCAAGGTTTGAATCCCAGCACCTACATGATGGTTAACAATCATTTGTGACTCCAGTTCCAGGGGATCTGATGCCCTCTTCTGTGCTCCATGGTGATTGTATGACATGAGGGCATAACATTCATACACATAAAATAAAAATAAATAAATACTATTAAAATACTGACGAAGTAGTGTTTTCAAACACTATTTTTTAATTTTAAGAATTTCAAATAATTTTGAAAACTATATTTTTATTTAGGATATTTTCTAGTGAAGCACTAACATTGTATATATTTTGAGGATTATGACAAAAGAAAATTAAGAATGAGAGTGATGTATAGGGAGAAAAGTTGATTCAACCAAGTAAACATTTAATGAAGATTTATCCAATGAAACTGTCTACTGGTTGTAAAGTGCTATGAACAACCACATTTGTGTTTATGGGAGTTCTGTATGGATTCCAAACTAACTGCTCACATACAATGTAAAAACTGTTTAATTCATTAATGAAGGGGGCAACTTTTAAGAACAATGTAGGTTAATTTTATTATAGATAACTTAGAACTTGCTTATTTTTTTTTAGCTATAACTTCATTTATATGCTGGTATAACCCCTACATTTTTCTTATATCTCATTGTGTGATCTCAAAACTATAATGCCATATGTCTTTCCTGAAATGGTCATTTTACTGTTTTATTGTTTTCATTCCAATGTTTCTAGACATAATTATGACAATTCTGTCATTTTCATTAATATTAGTCATTTCTTATGGAAAATTTATTATTGTGTTATTTAGCTGCTTTTATGCTCAAATTGAAATATTGAGATTTTCTATATATTTACTGGAATTAAAGGAGGGAAATCTAGTAAAATATTTCCAAAGGTCAGAATAGTGCACTGAATAATAGTTAATAGAGATGAAAGACATTTGTAGGCATGATTGTTTAGCTTTTCTTAAACAACAACAAAAATCTATGTAATCACATTGCAGTAGTTAACAATGAAGGACCCAATTCATATTACTCTATGTGAAGAAAAAATAATTATGTGTTCATTCACTCATAGTTTCCTTATAGGAAAGCAGTTGAAAGTTGTATTTTTGTTTCTTTGACTATTCAAATTTATGATGCATGTTGTCCTGTGAACTCTCACTCATTAAAGCATTTTCCTCTTGGAAAATGCTTTCATTTTTGTTTTATTTTGTTTCAGTCAGGTACTCTCTATGCAGTCCATGGTAGCACGTGAGTTCACTGTATAGCCTAGGCTCATCTTTCTGCCTCAGCCTCTCAAGTTGTTGGCTCACAGACTTGTGCCACACAACAACCCACCCATTTTAACTGCAAGTCATTCCATCTTCCCAAACTGAGTACATTGTTTTGATCAAATACTTACTAAGAATAACTAATAAACTACTGAATGAAAATGAGATCAGAGATCTGTAGGTTGGTATGTTCCATTCTACAACTGAGAAGTCATAAGCACAGCAGACTGAATTTTCACAAGGGAAACAGTGTCTGAATGACTTCCAGAACATGACTGGAGGACCTTGAATCTTTAATTAATCACAAATGCATATGATTAATTAACTCAAATATTCATACCCAGGGTAAATTATTATCACAACTTTAGGACATTTACTGAAAAAAAGGATGTGATAAAAATACTGTGTGAAAATAAATAACACAACTGTAGTTTAGTATTTATGCGATAAATGCAAGATTTTGTTCAATTATGTCTATGTTGCAATATACACGGATGTATTATTTCCTTAGTAAGAAAATAAGTTTCTCAAATCTGCATTTAATATGGTATTCTAACCAGCACAGTAGTGTGATATAGTAATACCAAGCATGTGAACTACCCATCCACAAGATCATCTAAGTAATGATCTAAGTGAGGCAAGTTAAAAATGGAGTCTTTCAACTGAATTACTCAGTTTTGATTTCTTAGCAAGGAATTTTTATTCTTCTGACAGCCATATTCTCTCTTTTAATAAGAAAACAAGTAAAAAAATAATGAGTATCTTATATTATTACATTGAGCTAGAACAAATCTGGCATTGGGCCACCATCATTTGACTACCATGGGCAGTCTTGGATCAGAATATATTTATAGTGGGTCTCAATTCATTATAATGAAGGTATATATTTGGGGTGTTAAAATAGAAAGACACATCATGAGAAATCAAAGCAGTCTGCACAACCCATTTTCAAACATCACAGTTCTGTTTACGGGAATATTTGATCAATGATATTGGAAACTGAAGCCAAAATCTTATTGAAAGCAAAAAATTTATATTTATATTTGGGTTAGACAAATGAAAGATCTTGTATACTACATATAAGGAAAAACCTACAGTTACATTTTTTAAACATCCAAAACAGCATAAGGCATTGTCTAACTATGTAGAACAGGAAATATTTTTTTTTTAAATCAAGGATTTTAGACTAGTTCAGCCTTGACATCTTGGACAATTTATATAATCAACCAGAAGCTTTGTTTAATTCTCTAAAAAGAGGACTGGATGTATTTCTTCATCTTCATCTCGGTGTTTCTACTCATACTGTATGCAACACACAGCCTTTCCCCACTCAATTATAAATAAGCCAAACGGAATATTTCATTTCCCAGCCATATCTAAACAATCCCTCATCACAAAATCAAGAAAATGCCATTAATTATTTGGTATTTTAAATTTTTTTATTGGGGCTGGAAAGACTGTTCAGCGGTTAGGAGCACTGGTTCCACTTGAAGAGGACCCAGGTTCAATTCCCAGCATCCACATGGTGGCTAACAATCATCCATAATTCCAGTTCCAAGGTATCCAATGTCTTCTTATGACCTCTGCAGGCACTGTATGACATGGCTGCACTTACATACATGCAGACAATACACTCATGCTTAAAAGAAAAATAATAAGTAAAATATTTAAATGTTTTTCTTTGTTTAAGATGGGGTCTTGTGGTCTTGTGCAGCACAGGTTGGCCTCAATCTCACAAAGAAGACAGAATAGAAGACAGAATAGGACAAAACTGATCTGTGCCTGCTTCTACCTCCCAAATGCTGCAGTCAGAAGCTTGTAGGCATGTACCACCATGTCTGACTCTGTTTGGTAAATCTACTTTCTGAACTGATGTATGTTTATTAAATAACCCTGAAAAATATGAAATTATCCTCTTACTTTGAGTAGGGTTTTAAATCCTGGCAAGTATTTGCTTCTTGAAGATAAAAAATGTTTTTTTTTTTATTTGTTTTGGTTTATTCTTTCATACATATGCTCAATTTTGTGCTGGATTGACCCAAAAATAAATGAGGTATATGTAGTCCTTGTTGACAATGATCTTGAAAGTTACTCTGAATCACTTGGCTTAGATTTATTAATGATTAAAAATGTCAACCTTAATATTGTATTAGTATAGTATTTAAATTGAACACTTTATAAAATTTAATCTTGGTTTCATGTGGTTTGGCAAGTTCAGGAGCAAGTTGGTCACTTGGAAGTTAAATGAATCTGTATTTGACAGGCTGAACAATACTTTTCCACTATATGTTAAATTTATACTTTAATTCCAAAATTGACACTTAATGTAATGAAAACTGAGCGTGAATATCACAGCTTTGTTGAAATAAGCAGAATTTTAGGTCTGCATCTTATAATGCTTACAAAGCACACGCGGGAAGAGGACAGTCACACACAGACAGTCTGTATCTGAATCAAAATTCTTCCCTAAAGGGTCTGGATTCAGTTTCCACCACAGCACTCAGCCTCTTGCACTTCAAGGATAATTGCACAATAGACTCTACTGTCTACACATTTTGATCAGAAATATAAATCAGTAACAGTAGACATACTTATTGATTTGAATCAGCAAGTACATTCTTTGGTCATATGAAATTGAAAAGATTTCAAAGTGAATATTCTGTCTGTGGTAAATAAATACTGCCAATCCATGTTCAAACAAACAGTAAGTATAGCTGGTATAATATGTGACTTAATTTGGCTTACTTCTTTAGTCATTTTTTTTAAATTCAGCTTTTAAATACACAATAAATGCTATTGAAAGTGTTTCTTAGGGCTGCGTGAAACAAGGAATAGTGTTTTGGTAGTCTATTGACACATTAGAGGTGGGTGATAGGTGTTTGGTAAAGAAGAAATGAACTTTACTATATTAAAGGTTCAATCCCTGCTTCTTTATTAGGCTGATCTCCAATAGTCCCTAATGCTATGAAATAGCAGCATACTCTCCTACAATTTGATCACTTCCATTAATGCACTCATCACTGTGGAGAACAAAAGGAAGTAAAAGCCTTGGTTCCTGACCTCAAGTTGCTTACTGTATTACTGGTGAGCCAAGATACTCAATCACTTATTTTTTAAGAAAATGTTCCCTGTATCCTCTTCACCCTGTTAAAACATCCCATATTGTCTTATCTTACTCAATGGGCAGTTTAAGAATAGGTTTAGAATGCTCACTCTGTACTGTAAAATACACCTTTCAAATTCAGTAAATATAAAATAATATATACTTTAAATCAGTATAGGCTGGAAATATTTTAAGGCTTCCTAATTGGAGAACACTGAGATATACTAATGGACAATATTAAGGGTTATGGATTTTTTGAATACTAACTGATCTATCAGGAAAGTGAGGTTCAAAGACATTAATTATTTCTGCAACTCTTCTGGCAAATGGAAGTTCTGGGATGGGATACACAGTCCCCTATCTTCCAGGTCAGTGCCAATTTTTACTTACTAAATGTTTTGATGGTAGATTCTCATTCATAAGCTATTTAGGAAACATAAATTTTTAGATTAGTACATTTCCACACTAAAAATAATTAGTCTCTGGGGCTGGGGAGATCTCCAGTCAGTGATGTGCTTGCCGAACGCAGGGAGACCTGTGTGCTGAGTTAAATGAGCATGTCTTCCATAGGCTTGAAATATTTGAATACTTGGCCTCTGTTGGAGGCCCTGTTTGTGAAAGCTTAAGAGATGTAGCCATGTTAGAGGAAGCATATCAGTAAGGATGGTCTTAGAAAATTCATAGCAATGTCCCATTTCCTGTTTGATTCTCTACTTCCTGTGTTTGAAGATGTGAGTGCTCATATTTCTGTTCCACTGGCTCCTGCCATGCTTTTCTCATCATAATTGACTTTTACACTCTGAAACCATAAGCCTAAACCTTTCTTCTCCAAGTTGCCTTGGTCATGAAGTTTATCACAGCAACAGGAAAGTACTAATGCAACATGTGTTCACAGGGCAAACACCTATGTAGAAAGTAGCTGCACTGTCAGGTGACTATAATCCACAAACTGACCTGAGATGTTGGAACAGAAAACCCCCTTGGGCTCATTGCTCAAGATCCTTGCCCAATCAATGGTCTCCATGTTTAGTGAGATTCCCAGTATCAATAAGTAAGATGGAGAGTTATCAAGGAAATATCTGATATCAACCTCAGTCTTCCACATACATGTGTACACACAAACACACACACACACACACAGAATTATATAATCTTTTACACAGATATGAAGTTTTTCTTCAATTTTATTAAAAGTGGCCCCAGTTAAAAAGACAGTTATTGTAGTCTTAGTTGTTAATAGCACTTTTTTTTCAATAAGAGTTCTAAGGGACTAGGTAGAGCACAGAGAGATATCACTTTCAGCTAGAATTCAGTTACAGCAAGAAGTAAACCAAATGGGTAGGCTGAGTCTCTTTCAGTTGTGGCTATAGCATCAACTTACTGAGGCAGGGACCATTCATCAGATATGCTGCTGCATCTCTATACTAGGCACTGCCCTGACATATATGAAATTTTCACTGAGTATGGATATTTTACTGAGTATCAATCTCATCACTACAGCAATTTCAAAATCAATTGTTTTGTTTCTGTTATATTTTCTGTGATGATCAACGTGATATCTAGTATGAATTCTACAGCCAGAACTAAGAATTCTTTTTTGTTATGCAAGATTTTCTTTTGGCAAGGATAAAAACACAATGCATCTTTTCTTTGATTACTTTCCTGGCTTGTCACTTACTTAAAGAAAAGCATCTGCATTAAAGAGATTACCTGGGTATACAGAAATTATGATGGGTGATAAAGGAGGATTAAACCGATATGATCTGTATTCTGATTGCTTTGCTTAGACCACATTAATAGCATTGGCAAGCTTCTTCAATGATGAAGTTGGCCGAGGCTCCAGGGTGAAACTATCAGGAAATATGTACTCATTAATTGACTAAAAATAGAAGGAAATGTTATTTACTGTGATAATTTAAGCACTTCTCAGCACAAGTATATGCAAAGGAAATTTTCTCACTTTTTAATCTTTCCTTCATTTCATGATTCTTTTTGTTTTTTTAACTGAGTTCTTTAGAATTTAATCTTTTGTGAATTAAACATTATAATACAGCCTTAAGTAAAGAAACCAAATGTTACTTTTTAAATAAATACTTCTCATTTGAAGCTCTTAAGCTATATAACCCTTCTGCTTAGCTCTGTGAGTTATTATGTTCTCAGATTATTAAGTGATATATATGTATATATACATATATGTATTGGAAATTATTTCTTTGCAAGCAAAATTAAAATGTTCTCAAAGTGCAAATGAAATTGTTAACTGCAGGTGGTATAAAGAAATTAAGGTAAAATTTGTCCTTAGTCATTTACACCTAATACTTAAAAATTACATAGAACTGCATGTGCAAGTTTAAAATAAACCATATTGGAAATAAAGAATTTTAGATTTTTGTATCTAGTTATATGTATGCTTTTAACGTTTTTTGAAATGCAGTATTTATTTGAGAATATTCAGATAAGGAAAATAAGACAAGTAAAAATAATTAGCTATGATAAAGTGTGTCCACATATTAGAGTGGCTTTAGAATGGTATCTAATTTGCTACTTAAGAATGTTTCAATATCCTCATATTTACACAAATATACCTTTCAACATACATCAAAGAAGCTTCTTTTGTTTTTTATTTACAACAGATGGAGACCATTGCAAAGTTCTATAACAGTCAAATGCAGAAAGCAAGAAGCTGTGAGAAATCCAACCGTAATGATACATCTATAATGCAGCCTCTATACACAAGGCTCAAGGGAACACAACAAGATTGTAGGAGCAGGAAGGAAACCTCTAACTTATTAATGCATTATAGACGTTAGGGAAGTTGCATGGATGAAATCTCCCCAGTATGGTAGTTTAATGAGACTTGCATAATAAAAAAACCAGTTGATGACCCAAAGTCGATGGGGAGAATGGCATGGAGTCTTACCTCAAGATAAAGAGCTACAGACATCAATGGATGATGAGCAAGAGAGAATCAGGTTTCTTCAGGAACCAATTTCTGAGAGGTTAGCTAATCCTAAATATACCATCGTAAGTCAAATTCACTGCTGGGAGGTGCCCGTGGCATCCAATCCCCTCCTCCCATGGTCTTTGCAACAACCTGAGGAAAAAATTCTCCAAACCCAAGTTTGAAGAATTTTAACAAGTTTATTGGACTTGGGGTGCAGATTTACTTACAGATAAGCCTCGGACACTCCCCCATTCACAGCTGTGTTCAAAGGTCCACATCCAGAAATAAATCCGGTGGTTCCAGAAAGCCTTACAAAATGATGAGAGAGCAGCCTCATGGTTTTATACCCTTAGCCCTTCCCCTGCAAGCAGCTATGGTCAACCGATTGGCTGGAAGAGGAAAGGGGAGTGGCTTCTTTGCAGAGCATGGGAAGAAGCTGGGTCATGGCTTGTCATCATAGGGTCAGAGGAAGATCCTCAGGGTCACACTCTCCACTCCTTTCTCTGGCTCTCAAGCCCCCCCCTTAGCCCCACCTCTTCTGTGAATATCCCTGAGCCTCAGAGGGGGTGGGCAGACATTTCTCCCATTGTAATAGGGCACTGGACTCTTCAAGTCTCTGCATTCTCTGTCATGGGCTGATGGCTCTATTTAGTGGCATTCCACCTACTACAAAAACATAAACAGCAAGAGGCAAGAACATATAAACAGTAATTGCAATAATAGCTCATGGGCGTAAACACAAATGTTTCCATGGTACTTTAGTAGGCACATCACATCCATCTAACAATACAATTGCAGTGGCTTCTCCACTGGGGCCTATAACCTCTCCTGCCACATGGGCTTGGCCTGGTCTACAATACTAAATGTGTGTTCCATCCCTAGGAGTGGGCATTAGCTCTACTTGATAATTAGCTGGTTGTACATACACTAGACGAGCCACTATTGCACCAGCAGGAACATCTTGCTTCGAATGTTGATTGTGCAGCACGCAGGGTCCTTCGTGGAACAGAATAATGGGGGACAAGTCTCTGCCAGCCATCTGCATACTGCTTTCTGGCACTATGAAAGCCACCCATCCAGTGTCAGGGAGTTTCCAGCTTAGCCAAGCTTGATTTCTCCCTCTCCCACTCTCACATCATTGCAACTTCTTCAGCAATAGGGTCTTACTGGCCACTTCAGGTGTGCAACCAACATTATTGTCAATCACCTTTACAGTTTTGGGGACCTCTGGGGTCCCTTTGGCCAACTGCTCGTAGGGAGTCAATACACCCTTGGTATTGGGGTTTTTCATTTAACAACCTTATAGCTTCTGGAAGGGCTTTTTCCACCCCTGTAGTGTTCCTTCTGGGCTTAAGGCTTTCAACTGTTCCTTTAGCAACACTCTTTTTCTTTCAATTAGCCCTGCTCCTGTAGGAATGTATGGAAGGTGGAAGTACCATTGAACCTGATTCTGATTATCCTCAGCCCAAATTTACACATCTGTACCTGTGAAATGAGTGCTTCTGCTGCTATCAATTTGGCTCAGGCACCCATACATGACACTGAGTTCAGTAAGCCCCTTAATAGTAGCCTTGCCCATCACTCTCTTGCAACAAAAGACCTATGTAAGGCCTGTGGCAGTGTCCACAGAAGTCAGACTATATTTACACCTCTCCCTGACTGACAGGGGCCCTATAGAATCTACTTGCCAGTCTCTCACAGAGGAAGCAGCCTGGTGTACGTGTCCCATCATCCATCATCCATCCTCTGGGGCTGTAACCAGGAACACACCTCACAGGCCTGGACAGCTTGTTGCATGTCAGCTTTTTTATTGGAATGCCAGCTGCTTTGGCTATTCTCCATCCCATGTCGGTTCCTCTGTGGCCTGACTTGATATGAATCCAGTGAGCTGCTTCTAGGGGAACCTGAGGGCAGACAACCATCACCTTGGTGAGGGCATCAGCTTTCTGATTCCTGGGGGGAATAACCAGGTGGTGGGCAGCCACATGGTAAACTACCAGGGGCACTAGCTCCTCCTGCATTTTATTGTATATGGCCTTCCACATTTGTTGTCCCCATAGTGGCCATCCCATCACCTGCCAGTTTTCTTTCTCTCATTGATCCATCCTTAAGGTTAAGCTCTTGAACACAGCCCAACTGTCAGCACAAATTGTAACTGGCTGAGGCTTCCTCATTATTACTATCCATATAGCTCTCAACTCAGCCCATTAACTGCTTTCTCCTTTCCCCCTCTCTACCCATATGGTGTCAGTGTTCATCTGTATTGCCACTGCTACCCGTTCTTGTCTGGAACCCCTGCTAGTGCCATCAGTATACCAGGCATCATCTGGAACTGGGGAGGCCCTTCTAGCACTTGGCAAGATCTTGCTGGAGGGTCTACTATAAGAGGTGGAAGGAGAGGCTCTGTGCCTTGAAATGACACTGGTCCTAGTACTGCTTGCATGGCATTGGTGATTAGGCTTGCTGACACATAACTGTTTGAAATATGCATGCCATCTTTGCAGCATTTGGTTTTGGGCTATCCCTGATGGGGGCTTGGCTAACAAGCCCTCCACCTATCCTTTTATGGGGTATGTGGTTTTTACATTTATGGTGGTGTGGCTCATAATGGACTACAACTGTTGCAATGCTTTGTACACAGCCAGAAGTTGCTCTTCTAGTGCTGTGTACCAGGACTCCAGCCCTTTCCATGATGGGGAGCAGAACCCAATTGGGACGATTCATGCAGGTTGTTGTTGCCACAAGCCCCACCCATAACCTTCAGGGCTCCTGGTGACTTCCAAGAGGAAGGGACACTGAAATATTGGGGCACATAGATGTTTAGCTTGCCCAACCAGTACCTTGGCCTGCTCAAAAGCCTCTTGGGCCTTTACATCCCAATTTCAAGTAGCACCTCTTTTTATTAGATTATACAGGGGGCGGCTAACCTGAGCAAGGTGAGGTATGAAAATTCACCAATACCTGAGAAGTCCCCAAAATACCTGTAAATGCTTAGCATTTATTGATATGGGTTGCTGTAATATTTTCTCAACCACTGCACTGGATATCATGCGAGTTCTGCCTGACCATAAAACTCCTAAGAAATTTACAGCTGTACCAGACCCTTGTACCATCTATGGGTTGATTTCCCATCCCTGCTCCTTCAGGTGCACTCGCATGTTCCCCAAATGAGATTCCATTTGTAAGGCACTCAGAAGTTAGCATTATGTCATCTATATACTGGAACCTCCTTACAGAAGGAGGGCAGGGTAACAGGGACAGGTTGCAGGCCACCATCCATGACAAACCATGGGGCTGTGGAGGTAACCTTGGGGAAGTACTCTGAAAGTCCATTGTCATCCATTCCAAGGGAATGCAAATTGATCTTGGAATTCAGCAGCTAGGGGAATACTAAAGAATGCATTAGGAAGATCCATCACAGCATGGAAGAACCCCATTTCCTGCACCAGCTGATAAGTTAGCAGTGCAATGTTGGACATGGCTGCATGAATGGGAGGCACCACCTTATTTAACTCCAAGTAGTCTATAGTCATTCTCCAGGAGCCATCTGGCTTCCTGATAGGCCAAATGGGGCTATTATTGAGACCTCCATTGGCATGTTGGACCATGGATTTCCCCTTTCTTTGAAATAAAAGTTGGACCCAAGAAGCATCTCTCACTATCGCTAGGTCATTTCCCCCTTCCTTACTACTCAACTCTTCCAAGGGGTTCCAGGCTTTAGGATCCCAGGATGGGCCTTTTACTATCATTCTGATCTGGGCTTTTTTCCCCCTTTGACATCCTAGAGGTAAAAAGAGCATGCCAACACATCCATCTCCTTTTCTCTCTTATCTAGTTTATTGGCAAGGTCAGAGGCCAGTGGTGAAGAGGCCAGCCCCTCCCCTGAAAGTGACTATGGTCAACCGATTGGCTGAAAAGGGGAAAGTGAGTGGCTTCTTTTGCAGAGCATGGGAGGGAGGCAGGTCCATGGCTTGTCATCACAGGGTCAGAAGAACATCCTCCGGGTCACAACCATAAATATACTTTGCAGTAAATGGAGCAATGCAAAACTAAGTGGAATCATATAAATTATATAATCAAAGAAGAGGACAGAACTTGAGAGAAAGTTGAAGAAAAGGAGACGAGTGAATAGGAGCTGAAACTGATGGAATGAATGCAAAGACAATACTCATGCATGAAATTCTCCAATGAAATAATGCTATTATTATTAGATCCAGGTATGGCAACACATGCCTTTAATCACACAGGTTGGCAGGCAGAGGCAGGCTGATCTCTTTGAGTTAGAGACAAACTGGTTTACGTAGTGAGGTCTAGGCCAGCCAGAGCTGCATAGTAAGATATCGTCCCAAGCCAAAATGAAACAACGACAATAAAACATAAAACAGAATCTTCCCTGAAGGACATGCCTGAGCTGATTCATGAAGAGCAGGTACAGTCTGTCAGGAGACTATTAGTATACAAAGTTATTCACCAACTTTTTGATGGCCAAAGAGCAAGGGAAGTCCATCCCTCTGTAAGCCATTCATAGACAGTTTGGTCTTGAGCTCATGGCAAAAAAATTGAATATAATAATGTGAATCAGAGTGGTTCACAGTATAATAGGATTTAATATCAAAGATATTTGATTATAACTTCCAGACTGTAGCGAATGGTTGAAAAAGTTCAGTGTAGTTAAATATTCCATTCTAATGTGTTTAAAGCGTTCTAATAGACTCTGGAAGAGGAAAGTTTGAGATGATTAAGAAATAACTACAGGAAAACTTCATTTCAATGCACCCAGAACTAAAATTAGGAAATGTTGTCAATATCCTACTGGAAAACTGCCTCAGTTACGTCAGGTACTTTACTGTCTCTATCTTGTTTTGAAATTCCTTTTTCATGTGTTTGTCCTGTTATGTAATCCTGGTTGCCTTACACTTTTCATATAGCCAAATATAGTCTCTAATTAGTGACATTCATTCTGCTTCATCCTCTCAAGTGCTAGGATTTCAGGTGTGTGCTACCATATTAAAACTCTATCTTATTTTTAAACATTTATATCTGGATCTAAAATGTATATGTATGAGATGTCCAGTTGGAAGGGTTAAAGCCTTTCCAATTCTCTTGATCTGTCCTCTAAATTGTTGGGTTTGGTGCCTGACTATGGTCTTTGATAGCATGATTTTCTGAGATGACTTTTATTCGTAGTATTGGTTTTAGTTTTATACAAGTGCTTGGAAGTTTTCTGTTGTTGTTTTTTGTTTTTTGTTCTTTTTGAGACAGGGTCTCCCTATAACCAAGCTGTCCTGGAACTCACTATGTAGACCAGGCTGGCTTTGAACTCACAAAGATCTGCCTGCCTCTGGCTCCTGAGTGTTGGGATTAAAGGTGTGTGCCACCACCCCCAGCTGGAAGGTTTTTTAAATATTTTATTTATTATTTTTATGTGTATGTGTGTATTGCCTGCATGTAGGTAAGTGCACCCGTGTCATGCAATGTCCGTGGATGATAGAAGAGGCTGTTGGATAAATAAATGGGCAGAGACCATGTATAATTTACTTTATTCCTAATTATTCTTATTGATTAAAATAATTGTTACCATGTTGATTCCTGACTTAATTCATAGTAATCACCTCTACACCATATTTTACAGGAGTTCATTATTCAAAAAATAAGGATATTTAGCACAATTTAATATATGTAACAATGCCACACTTGAGTTTTCTCCCTTTGATTGGGTTTTTAGTCATAATAGGTAGCTGTTGATTGCCCCCAAGAAAAAAGTGCCACGACTGCACCAATGACCTATGCAGTGCTGGCTATTGATGTGGTTATTTGGTCTTAAATCTGGTCCTGGATCATCTGTTGATATTTTCCCTTGGCACCTTCACAGTGTTCTGCAAAGCTATGAGAGCTCGCCTTCAGGGGATGTGTCATCTAGGTCATTTGCAGTTCTATTTCTCCAAATCTTGTGTCCATCATATTTTGTCTTTGGCAGTAGGGTCTTAGCTTCAAGTTCTAGGAGGACAACAAGGGCTATGGCAATAGCCTGAGCAATTTTGGGAGTCTCTTGGACCAGGCTGCTCAACAACTCAAAGCAAGGCATCTCCTGTCTAGCACTGTTTCTTGATACCTAGCCTTTAGCTATACATATGGACTCATGTAGATATGATACATGTATAATTGGTCAATAGTTGTTGGACTAATATGGTTCCTCTTGGTTTTTTAATACTAGCTAGACATTATTTATCTCTATCACTGTCTAACTCTTCTGCCATGTTTTCCCTATTTAAAATTCCCCCATTTTCCCCATTTCTCCCTTAATAATATCCTTCTGTTATGGTCCCTCCTCTCTTGAGCTCCTTCTTTCTGTTTATCCCCAAGTTTCCTTGTATAATCTTCCCTCTCACTTCCCATTTAAATAACCCCATTTTTATCCATATCACCCTTAGTAACACCTGTTTCCTACTGTTCTTTTCACTTGGGTTCTTTCTTACTGTAACATCTCCAAATACACATGACCAGAGTGGTCATAGATCTTAGAGAAAAACCTCAAAACTCTCCCATCAGTAGACTAATGTGATTTCTTTGTGCAAAATATGTATCCTTTTATTACAAATATCCCAGTCACCACTCATAAAAGAGGCTCATTTTTCAGCAGTCAGAGACTAATACCAAGTACAACAACTGGTCACACAGGGACATTCTCTACGAATTGCCCAGGACTAAGGGACACATCTGCAATGCAACCTCTATACCTAAGACTCATGGAACATAGAACATGGATAAATAAGAGGACACTAAGGAATCAGTTCTCTATAATGAAGCTCCCTCTTGCAGCGGAGGGCCAAGAACACTAAATGTCATGATGGTCAAAGGGTAGAGATCAAGAGTCTGCTAAATAATGGTCCTTGGACAAGATTCCTTTATTAAACTTCATCCACCCAAGGCTCAGAGACCATCAAGGAAGAGGGGGTGGAGAGATTGTAAGAGCCAGGGAGGAGTGCATGGAAACAGAGTCCAACAAGCTCTTAGGAACCTGCTCATATGATTCTATGCCATAGGTGCCACCATATACAAGTCCCATGAAAAACTGAGGCAGGCAGTAACCCAGCATAAAACTGGGAAAATGAACAGCAGACCCCAACGTTATCTAAAGGAATGTTGGCTGCTGAATGCTGCTAGATGAAGAACAGCTGATCGTCCTAAAACAAAGGACTCTAGATAGGCTAAGTAGACTCAGTGGATGGACTTGCACTGGGGAATGACTGGGGGCACTGACAACAAAATGGACAGTAATAGGGCTGACAGAATATATGGGCTCCAGTGAGGGGGTTAGGCTATGGGAGGGTGCCATTGGGGATGGGGGTATATTGATGATTAAGATTGTTTGAGATGTTCCTTTTAAAAAATATTTTATTTATATTTATTTTATGTGTATGGGTGTCACACCTGCATGTAGATTGTGCACCCATGTCATGCTATGCCTGCAGAGGACAGAAAAGGCTGTTGGATCCCCTGGAATTGGAGTTATGGACAGTTGTTAGCTGCCATGTGGTTGCTGGGATTTGAACCTGGGTCTTCTGCAAGAACAGTCAGTGTTATTAACCACTGAGTCATCTCTCCAGCCCCCATTGAACTGTTCTGTATGAAATATGCACACACACACACATGCACACACACACAAAAGCATTTGTATTAATTGACTTTTATCAATTTACCTTTCCTTGACTATTTTTTCTGAATATCTATTAGGTTCCAGTTGAGTTGAGAAAGGTTTCTTGCCCTCCACATAACCTTCTATGAATATTATATCTTCTTTAAAAGAAGAAAGAATGTGGAAATAACTCAAATAATACAGATTGAATTGGTATGTCAAAACTTGGAAAGAACAGCAGCAATACCAAGGAACAGTATCATGTAACTTTTTCCAAAGGGAAGAGACCAGCTAAGGACTATCTGCGTGACTCCAGAGTATCTGTTGCCCAGTCAACATCTAACCTCTTGTTCCTGAATGGTTCTTCATAAAATGTGGACAAAGCTGTTTTACTGTTACAACCATGGTTCAAATTCAAAAGAACAAAAGAACGAAAGAAGTGGAAGGCTCTCACTTTCCTTTAAGAAGCGAACTAAAAGGTTTTTGTTTTTCTTTCACACAACGTCATCTACTTTTCATTTGATAACAGTCAGCATCCAAGTTATTTCTGAGTATGAGGAATTCTGGAAAATGCTATTTTTAAATGACAGAGGATAAAATAGATACGTGGAAAAACAATCTGAGATAAGTATATTTTGAGTAAAGATTTAAAACTTTCCATCTGAGTCCTAAATCTATGCTCTAAAGTAAGCATCTTCAGACAGCATGCTGCCTGTTTATGTAAATGGTCTACTGGAATGCAGCCACATATGATTTTCATTATCTAAAGTTACCTTCTCTACAGAAGTATAGTGAAGTCAAGTTTTAATGTTTGGCTATTTATAGAAAACCTTATTCAACCCTGCTTTGTGTGATTCAGCTGACTAGCCTTGTTTCATTGCCCTTGTTCCTGAGAGAAACACACAGTTTTGATAGTAGATGGATGTGGATAAACATTATAGAAATGATACTACTTGTCATGAGCTAATGTGAACCCAGAAGGACTGGAAAGGCATGTGAATAAAAAAATGCAGTGAAATCAGTGAGTGATAAAGTCATGTTTGGTGGCAAGCATAGGCTAGAGATGAATGCAAAATCCAGTGAAGAGGAACACTAAAAATAATGAGCAAAAACGACTAAATTAAAATAGAGATTTAAAATAAGAATAAAGAAATAAATCAGATTAAAAATGGAAGCAGGAAAGATGAAGAGATGGGTGAAAATAAAATCAAAACATAAATGTTGGAAAATTCTTCCATATCTATATATTTGTCTGTCAGTCTGTATATCTACCTATCTATCTCTCTATCTCTATCTATCATCTATTTATCTATCTATCTATCTATCTATCTATCTATGTATCTATCTATCTATCTATCTATCTGTCTATCTATCTATCTATGTATATATCTTTGTATCTATCTACCATCTCATTATATGGTACAAGAAATTGGATATGGTTATTAAGAGGAGGGCTATAGATATAGGAGTGCACCCAAATATGATCAAAATATGTTGTATGAAACCCACAAAACTTCAATAAAAAAGAAAAATGTTGGAAAACTGAAAAACAAAACTAATAAAGAAAAATCTGCTTTGTGGGAAGCTTTTATTGAAGCAATCTTTAGGTCACACACCATATATGAAACAAATAAGGAGGTCTGTAATCTTCCTTTTTCTACAGTTAAATGTTTTCCAGGAAAGCAAGCGGCTAGCTGCCCTTGAACCCTGCCCTTCCTGCTAGACCAGGGTTTGTGTAAATAAGTACTCAGACCCTTCTTGCTCTCTTCTCTCCAAACTCCCGATCCACACTAACATCTTTGGTGAGAGGATTATGTTGTGGTGTACTGCAGCATCAATTCACCTTGTGACTTTTCTTTCTGACATGTTTGAGAAAGAGAGAGGCCTCTTCTGACAACAATCAAACTTGTATCAGGCATGGATCCAAAAATACCAGGGAGCTGGAGTTTGAAAGTGAAAGCCAGAAATGAGGGCAAATCTAGGTCATTGGGAACATCATTCCTCTAAGTGGACAGATAATTACAAGTTGCCTCATTTCATAGATTCTTGCCTCTTGAAGCCATAAAACACTGATGAAATGTGCTGTAAAAGTGGGTAGATAACAAGAGCCCATGTCAGGGAAGAGTAAATACAGACTGTAAAGATGCTCACTGATAGATTATTTGTGCAAATACTGTGTGGGTTACATATTTTCAGTTGTAATTAAGTTCAAGTCCTGTCTTATTATACAACAAATATTTGATACTGATAAACATATTAAGAGATATATTTAAAACTCATGCTATCATTTCATATGTGAGTTAATACTATAGGAAAGCATGAAGAATATGAATGGATCCTGTTTAGGCAGCTATCTGTATTGTGCAGAGTACAGTAATGGGAGATTCCTTTCAACTCTGTGTCATAATCCAGTAAACATGGAATTAGACACAATTTAATTTAACTGATTTAAATTCTTAGGCTGACATTTTCTGACCTGTATTTAATTGCAGATTTTATTTTGAACATGTTAATCAGACACACCTGCTTACATTTCTCAGAAAATTACTTATATTTCACAGTCAGAAAATTTCGAATCTGAATTAAGCTTGTGTCTTTTACTTTATTATTTTTATGTTAAATATGGATAAAATGTAAAATAATTTTAATTATTATTAGTGTATAGGTCAGTGGTATAGCATAAATCCACATTGTTCCACAAACAATATTACCCTCCAGCTCCTGATATTTTAATCTTCCTAAGATTTTTGCTGATTAAACAAATAAACCAAAATCTCCTCCTTGCTTCTGCAAGCCCCTTCTAACCACCACTCCCTTGTGTAAATTTTAAGTATTCTCTAATAGATATGGAATCTTACCATATATATCTTTCTATATCTAATTCATTTTACTTTACAGAATGCCATCAAGAATCAAATACAAGGTGGGGACATAACTCAGTGAGTAAAAGTGCCTACGATAACAGTCAGAAAACCTGAGTTAGATCCCCAGAACCCACATTAATGACAAAAAGCTGGTTGCCATGGTACACAGCAGCAATCATACAAATTATTTTGTGAGATGGAAGAAACTTCTATTGTGAGATAGAAGACAGAAACGGGAAAGTCAGCTGGATGCTCATGGGCCAGATAGAGTGAAACAGAGGAAACAGGAAAGAAGTACAAATAAAAGGTTGAAACAGCAACTATGTCACACCATGTGTCAGAATTCACCCATTTTTGTATTGCCATATTTTATTTCTCTCTGTGTGTATGTGTGTTTGTATCTGTGCCTGTGTCTGTTGTGTCTGTGTGTATACACATGTGTGTGAGGAGGTCAGAGACATCAAAATCCCTGGAGCTGGAGTTACAGGAAGTTATAAACTATATAACGTGGGTTCTAAGGACTGAAGTCTGACTTCTCTAAGAGTAACAAACACTCATAACTTCTGGGTTATCTACCCAGCCTCTGTATATAATATATTTTTGTCTAATCATTCATTTTTGGTGGAAATTTAGATTCAATTCATTTTTTTACTTTTTATTTTTCATTTTTATGTGTATGAGTGTATTGCCTGCATGTATGTGAGTGCACCCATGTTGTTCAATGCCATGGAGGTCAGAATAAGGCTTCGGGTTACCCTGGAACTGGAGTTAAGGATGGTTGGTAACCACCGTGTGGGTGCTGGGAATTGAACCCGGGTCCTCTGCTAGAGCAGTCAGTGCTCTTAACCACTGAGCCATCTCTCCAGCCTCTCAATTCATTTTTAACTATTGAAATTATTGCTGCTATGCTAATCAGTTCAAGTATCTACTTTCAGCTCTCCTGAAAATGAAACATGACATTGTTAGGTAATATGGCAACTCCATATATTTTTGAGGAACTTTCCCTATTTAACCCTGTTCTAACTGGATCCCTTCCAACAATGGTCATGGTCTCAGTTGCTCCACTTCCACACCAACACATGATTTCCTGGCTGTGAATTGCTATCTCATTGTTTCATTCTTGGTTCTCTTGAATATGAAGATGTAAGTTGACCAGTTGTACCTTCAAGTGAGATTTTCTCCATGGAATTATCTACATGATTGCCTGAGGAAGTTCATAAAATATAATAAATATCATAGGAAACAGTTGTAATTTGGCAGGAGGTATTAGGTATGGTGATTACCTTCAGTCTGCAAGGCCTTAAATTTGACTTCAATTAAGTCCTGACTTATGTCAAATTCTTTTTAAAACTATTTTTTATTATTTTATGTGTATGAATGTTATTTCTCTCTGTGTGTGTGTATGTGTGTATCTGTGTCCATGTCTGTTGTTTCTGCTTGTCATGCAATGCCTGCAGAGGTCAGAAGAGGGCATCAGATTCCCTAGAAATAGAGTTATGGACAATTGTTATCTGCCATGTGGGTGCTGGGAATTGAACCTGGGTCTTCTGCAAGATTAGTAAGTGCTCATAACCAGCGAGCTATCTCACCAGCCCATTTTCAAATTCTTTTTGTCATGTTATAAGATGGATAGAAGAAACAAAATTTAAACAATGAGCACATCAGTTTTATAGATTTAGGCATAGCCAATGCAACCATGTCAATAAAAAGCCATAAAGTAGAGAATCAAATAATCCACACCTTACAAATGGAGGTGTTCATATATAATTCATGGTGATCATTCAGGGAGAAAGCTTCACTGATTGAAGATTAGCCCCAAATAGTGCCAGTACCTATTTCATTTCTGAGGTCCTGCAGGTATTATTTTTGATATCTCTATGTTGTGATTAAAATTATGAATACTACTCCTTAAGAAAAGTCTTGTGGGGAAATACGTTAATAGCTCCTTAACATGTGGCTTCTTTTGTTTCCCAGACACACAGACTATTCTGCTTTCCTAACACATTGACTATAGATAGGACTAATTCTGGTCAGTGTATGTTGGATAGATATGATACAAAATATTCTCATGGTGAAGTATTTGACTGCTCAGAAAGATATTGCAGACATGTTATTTTTATTAGAAGGATGTATGAGATAGAACCTCGAACAGTCAAGATTGGTTCATGATGTCACCAACCACATCCACATAGTAGTGTAAAAGTATGAGCATGTGTTTGTGTATGTCTACATATATGTATGTGAATGAAAGTCACATTTTTCTTATTTAACACCAGTAATTTTGGAAATTCATCACTTTATTAAGTCAACTAATTTACTGAATGTCAGTTTATTATTTTTATTTTTTATTATT
>NW_008332088.1:4409294-4419533 GCF_000622305.1 Nannospalax galili
GGACAAACATTGCTTCTGTGTAATAGAATTGATGCTATGTACAAAGTTCTATGTCCCTAAGAGTTAATTCGTACCAATTTAACAGTCTTACAAAATAGATTCAGGTTGCACCAACAGAGATCTACCCTGTGCATGAATCTTTTACTTTTAAAGCAGTCACCCTTAAAATCATGAAAAAGAACCCAAACCTCTGTTAAGTACAACATAGTATATATGTGCAGCTGAAATACTACCCAGCAGAATTTTTAAGGTAAGATTTTTTTGTAACATTCAAGTTGTTTTTGAGTTCTGATCTTCACTTTGTTAGATATGAAATAACTACCTCTGTTCTTATTGTATTTAAAAATTTAAAGACAATTAAAGAGAGATTCTCTCCATTGCTTGCATGATGTGAAATGTTTTACTCAGAAAACTCTATCAATTCCACCTGTAGCGAATTTCATAAGAATGGCTTAAAATTGCTCTCTCTGACACCCAGGGAATACTTTAAAAACCTATATGCTAATAAATTTGAAAACCTAAAAGAAATGGATGGATATCTACAACAGACACATAACACAAAAAGAAATTGAAACAGTAATACAAAACCGCCTGATTAAAAAAAGCCCAGGACCAGATGGGTTTACAACAGAATTCTATCAGATATTTAAAAAAGATCTACATCCAATGTTACTTAATTTATTCAAAAAAGATAGAAATGGAGGGAGAACTTTCAAATTCCTTCTATGAAGCCAGCATCATTCTAATACCAAAGCCAGGCAAAGATACAACCAAAAAGAGAACTATAGACCAACATCCTTAATGAATATAGATGCATAAATTCTCAGCAAGATACTTGCAAACCACATATAGACACACATCAAAAAGATCATCCACCATTATCAAGTCAGCTTTATACCAGAGATGCAGGGATGGTTCAATATACATAAGTCAATAAACGTCATAAATCAAATAAATGGGCTCAAAAACAAGAACTATATGGTCATCTTAATAGATGCAGAGAAGGCCTTTGACAAAATTCAACACGCATTTATGTTCAAAGTCCTAGATGGAATTGGACTGGAGGGAACATACCTCAACATCATTAAAGCCATATATAACAAACCCACAGCCAACATCATTCTAAATGGAGAAAACCTGGAAGCATTCTCACTGAAATCAGGAACAAGACAAGGCTGTCCACTATCTACACTTTAATATAGTGCTTCAAACTCTTGCAAGAGCAATAAGACAAGAGCAGGAAATTAAAGGAGTAATAATTGGAAAAGAAGATATGAAATTATCTCTTTTTGCAGGTGATATATTATATATAAGAGATGCCAAATATTCCACCAAAAAACTCCTAAAATTATTCACACATTCAGTAAAGCGTCAGGTTACAAAATTAACCTACAAAGTCTGTATCCTTTCTATATGCCAATAACAAGCAGTCAGAGAAAGAGCACATGGAAACACTCCCCTTCACAATAGCTGCAAAAAATAAATTTCTCAGAATAAACCTAACCAAAGACATTAAAGAGCTCTACATTGAAAATTTTAAATCTTCAAAGAAAGAGATTGAAGAAGACATCAGAAGATGGAAGAACCTCCAATACTCATGGATTGGAAGAAGTAATATTGTGAAAATGACCATCCTACCAAAAGTCATTTTCAGATTCAATGCAATGCCAATCAAAATCCCCATGACATTTTTCACAGAATTGGAAAAAACCATCCTAAGATTCATATGGATGCACAAAAGACCTCGGAAAGCCAAAACAACCCTGAATACAAAGAGCAATGCCGGGAGGATTACTATACTAGATTTTGAACTCTATTATAGAGCTATAGTCATAAAAACAACATGGTACTGGCACAAAAATAGACCCATAGATCAATGGAACAATTGAAGCCCCAATTATGAGTAAACACAATATCAGCCACCTGATATTTGACAAAGGGGCCAAGATTATTCACTGGAGGAAAGACAGCATGTTCAACAAATGGTGCTGGCAAAACTGGATCTCCACCTATAGAAGAATGAAATTAAACCCCAATCTTTCATCCTACACAAAAGTCAATTCCAAATGGATCAAAGACCTCAATGTAAAGCTTGAAACTCTGAAACTGTTAGAAGAAAACATTGTGGGAAACCTACAAGATATAGGTGTAGGAAAGGATTTTCTGAACCGGATATCAATTGCTCAGGAAACAAGGGCAAGAATTAAAAAACGGGACCTCATTAAAGTAAAAAGCTTCTGTATGTCGAAGGAGGCAACCAGAGAAGTGAACAGAAAACCCACAAAATGGGAGAAAATCTTCACCTGTGACACATCTGACAGAGGTTTAATAACCAGAATATATAATGAACTCAAAAAAAGAGAACCAAGACAAGAAGCAACCCAATTAAAAGATGGGCTAAGGAGCTGAACAGAGAGTTCTCAAAGGAAGAAGTAAAGATGGCTATGAAATGTCTTAAAATATATTCAACATCACTACTAATTAGGGAAATGCAAATTAAAACCACTTTAAGATTTCACCTTACCCCAGTAAGACTGGTTAAGATCAAGAGAACAAATGATACCAAATGTCAGAGAGGATTTGGGGAAAGGGAAGCACTCATCCACTACTGGTGGGGCTGCAAACTTGATCAACTCCTATGTAAAGCAGTGCTGAGAACTCTTTAAAAACTACAAATGAACTTACCATTTGACCCAGTTATACCACTCCTTAGCACAAACCCAAAGAACTCATACTATTGCAGAGACACTTGTACATCCATGTTTGTTGCTGCTCTTTTCACAATAGCTAAGAGATGGAAGCAACCTAGGTGTCCCTCAATTGATGAGTGGATAATGAAAATGTGGCTCATTTATAAGATGGAGTATTACTCAGCAGTAAATCATGATATTCGCAGGTAAATGGATGGAACTAGAAACTGTTATACTAAGTGAAGTGACACAGACTCAGAAAAATATAGTCAACATATGTTCTCCCTCATATGTGCACATAAGAACCAAATCCTGATAAGTGAGTATATAAACAGACATAACTACAGGAACTAGGATAATGGAAAGATAACAGGGAAGTAAAGGAAAAGAAAGAACCTGAAAGAGAAGAACAGTAGGAAACAGGTCTTAATAAGGGAGATATGGATAAATATTGGGTTAGTTTAAGGGAGGGGGGGCAGGAAGGGTATACAAGGAACCTAGGGGATAAAGGGGAAAAAAGGAGCTCAAGAGAGGTAGGACCATAGGAGAAGGGTATAATTAAGGGAGAAAGGGGGGAAATGGGGGCACCTTAAGTAGGAAAACCATGATGGTAGGGTGAGACAATGCAAGAGATAAACAATGCCTAGCCTGTTCTGGAAACCAGAGGGAACTATATTACTCTTAAAACCTACTGACAATTTATACATAGCAGATCAAGAAATATATGCCTAGGTAAGGTTTATCTGATAACAACTGTTCTTTGCCCAAGATTTACCTACATGGTACACAGTAATTAAAAGTACCAAACTGGTGGAACTAACCTTCTTGGATGTTTAACAGATATACTTCGTGGCATATAATAATTTCGTCAGAGGGACATAAAGGACAGTTTTTGCTCCTTGCCCTCCTAGGTCAACTAGTTTCAGGGGACTATGAGTATCTCTCAAAATGTCCTGTAATAGTGGTGGGTCACCTGTCCTCTTGATCAAGGAGGCCGAGGAGACCCCACCAGATGGACTTGAACCAGTGTCCAGTCTAGAAAGAGGTGGGTCAACACAGAGGAATCATTTCCTCCATGCTTCCAAGTGAAGCCAACAATGGTCAAGCAGGGCATTTGACTTATCTTCACATAGGCGGAACTAGTAAAAGAAAAGAGCCAGGTGCTCCTCCCAAGCCCATGTGACCCCTGAGGAACAGATCCTCAAATGACTTTAAGAGAAAAAGTAAATTGATTTATTTGGCCCAACTCTATGGCCTTAAACACCCAAAAGGAATGTATAACCAAAGATTAAAGGGGCCAATATAATTTCTTAAAAGTCCATATGCATAGCTAAAGGCTACATAACAAGCAACAATGCCAGATAGGAGATACCTTCTTTTAAGTTGTTGGCCAGGGTAGCCGAAGGACTCCCAGATAGTAACCCAGCATAGAACTGGGAAAATGAACAGCAGACCCCAATCTTATCTAAAGGAATATTGACAACTGATTGATGCTAGATGAGGAACATCTGACCCTCCTAAAACAAAGGCTGACTAGAATTACCAGAAGGGCAAGTAATGGGGAATGGCTGGGAGTGCCGACAACACAGCAGACAGTAACAGGGATATCAGAGTACAAGGGCTCTAGTTGGGGGAGGGAGGCTATGAGAGCATGCCATCTGGGAAGTGGGTGTATATTTGAATAAGATGGTTGGGATGTTCTGTGTGATACACACACACACACACACACACACACACACACACACACATCAACAAAATTTTTTAAATGTGTTATATTTGAGGAGGAAGCATGGAATCTTATGTCATGCTAATTAGTAAAGGTGATAAACATTACCACTGAAATCTACCCATGACTTTATAGACATACACATGCACTAAGGATCCAAGTGCCACTGATTAATACTAGTAATAATCAGATACATACAGATTAGAGATGCATGTACGAATATCTCAGTGTTAGTAGCAAAACAATGAGTCTTTCTGAAAGGAACAATATATTCTAAAATGAAATGGAGATCTTTTTTAAAGGTTAAAATCTCATTCAATTTAATGTTTTACAGGGCTTATATGGGTTCAATAGTGTATAACTATAGTAATTCAAATGTGAACCTAGAAACTTGCAGCCACTTGTGAAAGAGATGTACTCTTGCTCTGGATTGAATATGCTAAAGCTGTAGTGAAATGTTTCTAATCATGTAGTTATTAAAAATTTTAAAAATGATTAAAAAATAACAATTCTTCAAAGCATAAAACTTTCCTCCTTAATAATTAGTAGATGTGAAAAACATTACCATTGAAATCAATCTGACAACTTTATATAAATGCTCAGACGCCAAGGAGCTCAGAAAATAACTGACTGTGACTAGTAATAATAAGATATATAGGGATTAGAAACATATGTGCAAATATCTTAATGTCAATTTGCATTAAAAATGAATTTTTCTGTATGAAACTGTATTTTAATAATGAAATGGAGATCTTTTTTAAAGGTTAAAACCTCATTTAACTTTATTTGTGTCTTATAGGGTTTATACTGAGTATAATATTGTATAACTGTAATAATTCAACTGCAAACCTAAAAATTTACTGCCAATTTTGAAAGAGATGCATCTTAGCTCAGGAAATTGTTATTGAATATGTCAATGCTGTTGTAATGAAATGCTTCTTCTCAGTATGTGGTTATTAAATAAATAATTTTAAAGAAAAGATGGCTTAAAGTTAACATACAAGGCAACTCACTTTGTCAGACTCACAAAAGCAAGTAATCACACATAAAGTTTGAATTTTTCTATTCTTCTTTTCCAGTTTGGCTTCAAATTCTGGTGTAAAAATACAATCATTCATTTGTTATGAACATTTAAACAATTTGTAAAAGCACTATTTTAGATTCAAGAGACAAGTATGACATATTTTTAATGAAAAAAGAAAATATATTTTAATAACATGGCCAAATTTTCTGTCCAGTGTGCTTAATTCTATACATTTTAAGTTACAAAATCATATAAGATACTTCTTGTTAAAAAACACAAATATTTTGGGAACTATTTTGAGGAAAAAGAACAATATATAGTGGTTTCTAAAATATTCATATTCTAATACTGTGTGCATTGTTTTCCTGGGGATATTGTGACAGATTAAAACTTGTTAAAAATCATTTATTTAATCAAATGTACTCACTCTTATTTTGTTACAGCTTTAAAGCACAGAATTTGAAATAATGGTGGGAAGTTCTTACTCTTACCTCTTCTGCCTTCTGGAGAATCTGTTATCTGGCATAGGACCACAGGAGTCCAGTCCCTGTTTCCAACTGTATATGGATTATTTATTTGTGTCTTGGTTTCTTAGAAGTGCGTTACTTTCTTTTGTAGTGTCTTATAGAGGTGTTATTACCAAATTGATGATTCACTTTGAATTCTATCTGATCTTATTTCAGGATTTTGTATGTGAGTGCATTGTACGTGCATGAATGTGTGTGTGTGTCTGTCTGTCTGCTTGTTTGTTTGTCTGTCTGCCTTTTTGAGAGAGGATCTCCATGTAGTCCCAGCTGGCCTGGAACTCTATGGAAACCAGGCTGGCCTCCATCTCAGAGATCCCCCTGCTTTTGCCTCCTGAGTGCTGGGACTAAAACCATGCACCACTATGCCCAAATTTAATTCAGGAATGTTTTTAGTTTGTTTTGATTTTTTTTTTTTTTGGTCTTTTTGAGACAGGGTTTCCCTGTAGCCCAGCTGGCCTGGAACTCACTATGTAGACCAGGCTGGCCTCGAACTCATAGAGATCTATCTGCCTTTGCCTCCCAAGTGCTATGATTAAAGGCGTGTGCCACCATGCCTGGCCAAGAATTATAACATATATGATAAGTTTTTTTATAAGTAGACTGGCATTCAAAGGTTTCACAGGTTACAAAATGAACATCCTTTTAGTGAGTGAGGGTACTAGGGGAGTAGAGGAGATTATTTCATTTACTATGTTCTTCTAAAATGCTTTAAAAATATAAAAGATTTGAAGTTTTATCATAATGTCATCTGGATTAATGGTCTGACAGTCACTGTCATTACTGTATTTCTATTTTGAGAACAATATAAGAATACACTTTAATTAATAAGATAAAACAAGTCATTTACCAATGACACAAAATAATTTGCAGATGTGAGAGAGCATCAAGAATTAAAGTTTTGAAATAGAATGCAAGAACCCTAGTCTACTCTGAGAGTTCCAGATAAACTGAAAGGCCCTGTCTCAAAAAACTGTTGGCTGACACATGAGGAACAGTATCTGAGTTTGACTTCTGACCTCTACATGTAAATAACATGTGCATGTGTTGGATAGCTTTAGTGTCAACTTGACACACCTGGGCTGGGGGAGTCTCAATTGGGGAATTGCCTCTATTGGACTGGCCTGTGGCCATGTCTGAAGGGCATCTTCTTCATGAGTGATGTGGGAGTTCGCAGCCCACTGTGGGTGGTGCCACCCATGGGCAGGTGGGCCTGTGTTGCATTAAAAGAAGGCTGAGCAGGGCCAGGGAGCAAGCCAGTAAGCAGTATTCCTCCATGGCCTATGCTCCAGCTCCTGCCTTCAGGTTCCTGCCCTGAGTTCCTACCTTGGGCTCCAGGAAGAACGGTGACCTGGGAGATGTAAGACAAATAAACCCTTTCCTCCCGAAGTTGTTAGTGGTCAGAGTGTTTTGTCACAGAAATGGAGAAACAAACCACAACAAGAATTAGTACCAGAGAGAGGGGTATTGATGTGACAGACATGATCTTGGTGTTTTGGGGAGGACTGTGGAAGTGTTTGGAACTTTGGACTGGAAAAGCCATTGAGTGCTTAAAGTTTGTTGCTGTAGAGCTTGGAAAGGTTATGCTGAAAGAGTTATAGACAATGGAAGCCTGGCTTGTGAAGCTTCAAAGGGAAGCAGGGACTATCAGGGCTGTTTGTGGGAGATTTTGGATTGAAAATCTGTGGGTTCTGCTCCACTGGTGCTGAAGAATCAGCTGTGATTAAGAACACACCAGAACCTGAAGCAAAACCTTTGCTTTACTGGGACAATTGATGCTGGTTAGCTGGGGCTGAAAAATCAGCTGTAAGTAACAAGAGACCAGCATCACTGTGGTGAAGTCTTCTGGGAGGTATTTCCTCAGGGTCAGCACACAGAGGGGACCTGAACCTCCATATCTACCTGGAAGCAAGACTTGGTAATGTGTAAGAGTCTCCTTCATGGTTCTGGTGTTGAAAGCATGAAGAGGTTACAGAGAGCAGCTAAGGCTTGGCACTGAGAGGCCAGGAAAGGCCATAGGTGAAAGTGCAGCTTCAGTTGCAGTGAAGACGCCAGGATTGAAGGGGTCATGGAGAGAATCTGAGGCTTTGCACACCAAGAGGCAAAAAGAAGCCATTGGTGAAGGTGTAGCCTCAGTTTCAGTGGCGACCCCAGCTTTTTGGAGATGCTGGGACCATGGGCTGACTACCAACAACAGTGGTAGATGTGGAATGGAGCTAGCCTGGGTCTGTGAGATGAGCTGTGTGTGCGGTGGACAGCAGAGTCAGAGACGTGGAGCTGCCAGAACCCTATGGAGCCCAGAAGATCGTAAGTGAATCCCAGATGTCCAGCCTTGAGCTACTCTGTTGGACTTTGGTTTTGCTTAGGTGTGCCCGATTCAACTCTTTGAAATAAGATAGTACTTGTTTTGGATTTTACAGAAGCCCACTCATAGTTAAGAGACTATTAAAAGAGACTATGGACTTTTAAATGTTGGGATTTTTTAAGGACTGTGGGGTTTTTAAGGTTTTATAGTCTTGTGATATTAATGTTAACATTATATCTTGGGAACAAGAATTGAAAGGTTATGGTTTAATAGTGACGTGGTTGTGTGTCAAGTTGACAAGGGGTCAATTGTGCTGGATAGCTTTAGTGTCTACTTGACACACCTGGGATGGGGGAGCCTCAATTGGGGAATTTCCTCCATTGGACTGACCTGCAGCCATGTCTGAGGGGCATCTTCTTGATGAGTGATGAAGGAGAGCACAGCCCACTGTGGGTGGTGCCACCCCTAGACAGGTGGGCTTGTGTTGCAAAAGAAAGAAGGCTGAGCAGGGGCCATGGAGCAAGTCAGTAAACAGCGTTCCTCCATGGCCTGTGTTCCAGCTCCTGCCTCCAGGTTCCTGTCCTGGGTTCCTCCCTTGGGCTCCTGGATGAACTGTGACCCAGGAGATGTAAGACAAATAAACCCTTCCCTCCCCAAGTTGTTTGTGGTCAGAGTGTTTAGTCACAGCAATGGAGAAACAAACCAGAACAACATGCAACTGCACACATACACACACACACACACACACACACACACAGACACACACACACACACAAACATGCACACATTCTTCAAAGTCTCTCCTTTTATAAAACAGATAGATTGCATATCGTATAGACATCCTGAGAAATGTTATTACTACAGAAATATAGAAAAACCTCTAAGTTGTTATGTGAAATTAAGCAACTTACTTTTGACTATTTGATTCAATACAAATGATTTGTACCTCTTAGTGCTGATAAGTCATGTTTAATCTCAAAGACACATACATGTCCATTCGTCATAAGAGTGAATGTATACTATACATCTTCTTGCTGTTGTGATTTAAACACATGGTAAAACCTATCTCCTGAAACAATTATCTGTGTGTCAACTGACCTCTAATCTGGTTTAGATACTTTGATACTTTCATTGCTGTCTTTCCAGCCTAGTTTCAAGATTCTCGCAGGTTCATAAAAACCAACATTCTCAACTGCACCATGTCTCCAGGAGTTTTTACTTCAGTTTAGCCTAACACATTGGGCACACTTCAACATTTTCTGTTACCAGCTCACTGCTTCTATAATTACCATGTCTATCCCCAGAACAGCTCAGCATAAGATGGAGACAGACATAACAGTCCTCTATTTTCTGTCTCCCTGAAAACCCTTGCCTTTATCATGCTACTAAAAATTTAAAGTTTGAAAGCTTGAAAGAGAATTTAGTGATTCTTCAAAATATTCCCAATTGCATATCAAAACCTATATTTAAATCATAAATCATTCATTAAATAAAATAAAATAAAAGCCTGTATTTAGCTAAATCGTATGAAATAATTTTCAATGACTAATCACTCCTACATATCTAAAAAAACTGAACTCTATGAACTGGAAAAGGATTTGGCTGTATAAACACATCATCTGCTCACTTCAAATTTTTACTAGGAAGGTAATTTTTATTTATAAAGTTGTAGTTGAGAAATTGGATAGATGGTTCAGCAGTAAAGACTGCTTGCTGTTTTTTTGGAGGACTCAAGTTCAGTTTTCAGCACCCACAATGGCCAGCTAACAAATTAGTGTAACTCCAGATCCAGAGAACACAACTCCCTCTCCTGACATCAACAGGAGCCCACACACATGTGGTAGGCACACACACAATGCTATGGAGGAAAAATAGTGTAAGTCTTTTTTTAAAAAAGTCGTCACTGGATATAATTAGAATCATTAATTACTTTGATAGCAAAGTATCTAATTAAGAAATACATTTATATA
>NW_008332088.1:4419593-4431350 GCF_000622305.1 Nannospalax galili
GTGATTTGTAGAGAGAGGAAAAAAAATGAGAAAAGTAAGGAATATTTTAGTAACTAAACTCTTCTTTCAAAAGTAAAACATTCACCAGGAGATAAAGGAAACAAAGAAAATTAACAAATTCTAATGTCATGTTTGTTAAATGATCACGCTTATTCTTGTAACCTGAATATCTAATATTTCTTTCATTTAAAATATCCAAACATGGCATAGTTTTAAAGATCCCAAGTAGCATTAAGCTTTGGGATGTGTTTTTCTAATTTTGAGAGACCAACAATTGAAGTAGATACACTTACAATATAAAACTTTTAACATGACTCCCAGTTACATTTCAGGCTGTCAGCCAGGTTTAAATTTTTTTCAATTACTCTTGGCTGCTGTTATAGTATTTCCATCTGCTTTTTAAGTTTCAGGAAATAGGAACTCTATCAAGGTTGAACTGTGCGGTTGTCTCCTCATCTAACTTATTAGTTGAATCAGAAAGGATGTAATAATAATTTGCACACAAATTTTATGACTGTGACATGGAAGCCAGGTCTGAGTTTTCATTAATGATCTCCTCAGTTTTGATCTATGTTCCTTTGATGCGTTCCCCAGTGAATGGCAAAATCAAATAGGGCACACAGAGAAGCGGAGAACAGTGAAGAAGTTGGTAGGTGTCCTGTCCTTACCTCTTGCCTGAAAAGATATTCTATCATATTGGAAGGATAATTTAAAAATGATTTTAATCTGAACTTCAATAAACTCTTCTATAAATATTACATAGCAAGCTGAACAAAATTATTTAAGACATGGTTTTGTTACTTATTAGATGCACATTTAAGACAGGATATGTTGTAATCCCAGAACTGGGCAGCCTGAAGCAGAAGGCTCATGAGTTCAAGGCCAGCCTGGTTAGAAAAGAAGACTTTTTCAGGAAAAAGGTGAGAGAGAAGGGGGAGGAAGAGGAGGAGGAGGAGCAGGAGCAAAAGGAGGAGGAGGAGGAGGAGGAGAAGGAGGAGGAGAAGAAGGAAGAGAAGGAGGGGAGGAGGATTTAAATCCACAATGTTATAAGACTATGTAACATTCATTCATAATGAAGTAATTTTGGTCAAATAGCTTATTTTCACATATACTTTGCACTGCTACATTTTATAAACATGTAGAATGGTATTTAGTTGAAGACTCACCTCTAATTCAAGAACAGTAACAAAAATTGATATGCAAAATTAGGAACAGAGACTTAGAAAAAATTTAAGACTGTGACATAACCCTGAAAATTAACATTTTAAGTTCCAAGTAAGTCTATCTCTAAATGTATGAATCTCTTTGTGGATTTGTGTATGTGTGTGTGTGTGTGTGTGTGTGTGTGTGTGTGTGTGTGTGTGTGTATTGAGAGGGAGGAAATGAGAGAGAAACAAAAGCATGTAGTAGTTTCATCAATGTATGCATTTTGGAGAAATAAAATTACAATAGTATTGTAAATCTTAGTTTTAATATAATATATTAAATGAATAATTAGAAAAAATGGCCAATACTCGTGAAAAGCCAAATATGACATCAAATCAAATAATATAGATTAAGTAAACAAGATTTTAGCTTAATGAGAAATCATTAATTAGCCTCATTAACCAAATAATTTAAGGAAACATTTAGTCAACATTCTAACTATCTGTATCAGCCAATAATTGAGTTCTCTGTCTATGATTTAGTTGGACATGACAAGTAGGACAGTAACTACCATAACAAATGACCACAGGTTCAGTAGCTTAAACAACAGAAATATCTTGTCTCAAAAGTCTGGAAGCTAGAAGTCTGCAATCAAAGTGTCAGTCAAATTGGTGTCTGCTGAGGTATGACTACTTTCCTTACAGATGACCATTCTCTTCTGAATATTTATGTGGGTGTTCCCCTTGTATATGTGTGTCTTCTTATAAGTAGACTTGCCATGCCTCATTGAGACTCGCGATAGTGGAACATTGTAATATGTCCCTTTCAAGATCCTTTCTTTACACAAATCGAATTCTGAAATATAGGAGTTAATATAAATGGGGTGGTTTTCAATCCCAAGCACTCTACTCTGATTTCGATGGGCATATATTGCCAATAAATTGAGATTCTCAAGTCATTCATAAAGTAGAATCTTGAATTTCATTGCCTTAAATTGTACCTATACTTAATAACAGTTGTTTGAGATATTGAAATTTTCTCAGCAGCAGACTATGTAGGGAACTAATCAGGTAAGTTAATTCATTCAAAGGCAGCAGCACAGCTAAGAGGATTATTAGGAAGCAAACTGATGGCCAGAACCATAGGAATTATAAAATGTAACTGTTGCAGGGAAAAGTTGTTCAAAGGTGTTCAAATTATGGCTACTAAAGTCTCACAACACAGAAAATAGTTATTTAAATAAGTGTAAAGGTCAGTTCTTACCTCATTAAAATAGAGAACTCAGAAATCTTATATTATACTTAAATCAATCGATAAAAAGTGTAGCTAATAAACATGGAAGAATATTAAGTATCATAAATATTTATGCATTATGGCCTATTTATGGCCAGGTCTGCAATTATTTCAGTTTAAAATGTACTTGCAGTTGTCCTTTCTATAATAAGGTCAAAAATGAGCACCCTCTAAACATCATATTAAAACTTAATTACCAGGAATCCACCATAGTGGCCAAAGAAGTGACATTACTCACCCACCTGTGTTCTCATCCACGATAGAGGAATATAATTATTGCCATTCTTCAGAGATGTTATTGAAAAAATCCTCACATTTATTCCACTATCATTTCTGTCCATCAAAATAACAATATCAACATCCATTTCACTTTATATTCCCTAGTTATAAATTGGAAAAGTCAACATATTTAAACATGCAAATCCTTGTACTCATATATATGTTTACAAGTTATTCTGCATCAGAGTAACACATTCCAATTGTGCACTAATTTCCTTCATAAAATATGGGGGCGTGCTGTTAATCTTAATCAGACAACATTATGTTTGAAAAACAGTAAATTAGTGGAAACTGGTAAATGGAGATAAGTAAAATGAAAGAGCCGTGTATTTCCTCTTTTGAGATTATTATTGTTTTTTTTTTGAAAAAATAATTGCTAATGTAAAGATTCACAAGACATTATAGCATCTAATGTCTATATTTTTTAATATCAAAAATAAACACACATTTATAGTATTTTTAAAAATCCAGTTTCTTTGTTGCTTTGAAAACATGGGCCTTGGCCATGCATAGTAGTAGTACACGCCATTAATCCCAGTACTCAGGAGGCAGAGGCAGGAGGATTGCCGGTATATCGAGGCCAGCCTGGGATCGTCTACAAATGAGTTCCAGGAGAGCTGGGGCTACATTGTGAGACCCTGACCCCCCAAATAGGGCTTATTCCTGGATTCAAACCTAATCCTCAGAGTTGCTTTCAGTGGTAGAGTCAGATTTAGCATACACTGGTAGGGCCTGAGATCAAAATCAAAGCTCCCTCCTCATTTAGTCTTTTCAGTAATTTTGTAAATATCTAATCAACTTTATTTCATCTTTATTAAACTATCTATTAGGACTCGCTTTTTTGTTTTGTTTTGTTTTTTTGGTTTTTTTTTTTTTTTTTTTTTTTTTATTCTTGTTGGGACCTCCTTTTTTTTTTTTTTTTTTTTTTTTTGTTTTTTTTGTTTTTTTTTTTTTTTGGTCTTTTTGATACAGGGTCTCCCTGCAGCCCCAGCTGTCCTGGAACTCACTATGTAGACCAGGCTTGCCTTGAACTCACAGAGGACTGCCTACTGCTGCCTCCCAAGTGCTGGTATTAAAGGCGTGTGCCACCATGCATAGCCAGGTCTTCCATTTTTATATTCTTGTTTGACTACAACACCATTGTGGTGATTAAGTGACAACACTTAAGAATCTGATTTAGTTGAATACAAAAATACCAACATTCACTCCTACTGACAATGAACTCATATTAATATATGACATGCAGAGGTAATACAGACCATTAAATTATTTACTAGAAGGATATGGAATAAAGAACAAGCAGGAATTTCATTTATAGAACTAATATATGATCAAAAGATCATAATGTTGGAAAAGAATGACAAGATCTGCTCATTTAAAAACAATATTTAATGCTTTAAATGTTTACATTGTGATATTATCAAAATATATAGGAATTTAAAAGAACTTTCTGAAAAGGTCATGAAATAATACCAAGAAAAGTTTAAGACTACATAAAGGAGTGCTTATATGTATGTGCACCTTCTACAATATGTAATGAAAGAGATAAATACAGACAGAAATTCACAATGGTTATGTGTGAGTGAAATCCTCTGCTGTGGCAAAATACCTGAAATATGAAGTAAAGTGAAGAGGCTTTAAAAAAAAAAAAAAAAAAGAATACCAAGAATTGTAAGTGGGAATATATAATAGCACAAATTCTCTATACAGCAACATAATATGAATGGTTAAATACTGAAAGTCAAATCATTCAACCAACAAATATGGGAATGTTGGCTAGGGTGATGTCTCTACTGGTATAGTGCTTGATTAATAAGCATAAAAACGTGTATTTGTTCCCCATAACACATGCTACATACATATTGCCTTACTGAAATACTTTCAAAATAGTGAGAGAGGAGGCAGGAACAAGGTGCATTCCTGGATGTTCACTGACCATATAGAGTAGCCCAGCCTACTTGAATTTCCAGGCCAGTGGAAAATCATGTCTCAAACAGTGGTGGAAAATGCCTGAGGGTGACACCTGATGTATTATCCTATCTTCACATGCACATAAACATGTATACACACAGATGAATCCATAAATATAAACACAGAGAGTATGCAATTCCCATATATTTCTAAAAGAATAAATACAAATATTCAATAAATATATCAAAATATTCAGTGCCCTTGGTCTTCAGGTGTGAGAGACAGGCTTGAGCCTAGGGTGAAAGTCTTATTAACAGCCATACAGCAGGCTGGAGGCAATGGCCCAACCCCTGGAGCCACAAGAAACACCTTGTGACATTTGTTCCCATTGGCAGATCATGAGACTGATGCCTAGAGCTTGCCACTCCCTAACCACCACCCTTGGAATTCAAAATTGCAACACTTAGATATTGCAACAGTCAGGGTCACGTGGTTTCCAGGAATCCAGGCTCTGTAATCTGAAACCCAGTATGCTAATGAGGAATCCTACCCACTATTCTGTGATAGGATTTTAAGTCTGTTATGCTAATAGGATGCTAAGTCTGTTATGCTAATAAGGAATCCTACTTGTTGTACTGTGATAGGACAATAAACCTGTTATGCTACTAAGGTATCCTACTTGCTGTCCTGTGATTGGACCACTATCCCTATATAAGCTTGTGCCTTCCTGCCATAAAGCAGACCTGTGTCACTGAACCTGGTCTTTTGTGTCTGAATGCGGCTCTGCTGACACAGTCTCCTCACCGAATCTGGGACCAGGCAGAAGTGGTGACAACAGGAGGCAGCACAGGGCAAACAGAAGAGCTGCCACAGCACCAGGCAAGCAGAAGAGTGGCTTCAGCCCAGGGCAGGCAGAAGAGTGGCCTCAGCCCAGGGCGAGCAGAGGAGCAGCCTTGATGCCTGTGAGAATGAAAGAGCAACACCCACAAGAACAGAGGAGCAGCCGCTGCTGGCAGTGACCACATTACTGAAATATAAATTGTGACTATATAGAGATTCCATCTGTCCCTAGTTGGAATGGCTTTCATTAAGAAAACAAGTGGCAACAAATGCTGGTAAGGATGAAGGCAAAAAGGAAAACTTGTTTATTCTGGTGGGAATGAAACTATTGCTTGATTATGGAAATCAGTGTGGAGTTTCCTTTAGAAAACTAAATAGAGCTTTCCATAATGCCACAACTCTGTTGGAGGCAGAGGAAGGTGGATCTTTTCTGAGCTCAAGGCTACTCTAACCTGCATAGTAAAGTCCAAGCAAACTAGAGCTACATAATGAGACCCATCTCAAAGAAAATTTCAAAATAGAATGACTACATAACCCAGTGATAAAACTCCTTGGCAAACAGCACAGAGACTAAGTCAGCATACCACTGAGATACATGTACATCTTTATTTACTGCTGCATTTTATATGATAGCTGAGACATGGAACCTACCTAGATGCCCATCAACAGATAAACACATAAAGAATATGTAGTACATATACACAATGAAGTATTATTCCTCTGTAAAAGCAAATGAAATATAATTTATAGGAAAATGTGTGGGACTGGAAATTATCATGTTAAGAAAAATAAACCAGATTCAGAAACACAAATATTGCATGTTTTCTCTTATATAGCATATATAGATTTACATGACCCATACATATAATATGACATATTATCCACACATGTATGAGATAAAACTACAAGATAGACTCTCTAGGGGTAGGCAGGGTCTTAAGAAAGGGTAAAGAGGAGAACAAAGTATGGTAATGAGGGAAAACAAATCATGTTTTTATTTCCATACTCAGTAAGATCATTACCTAAATAAGCATATTTTCAGTTGGACTGAAGCAGATGAAAAGGATACTAATAGTATACTTGAATATATAACTGAAAACATAAACTTAAAATTCTAAACTTCCCAACTGGATCTTCTTGATTTGAGGCATTATTATACAAATTCATGGCTCTTTTTCAAATTTCTTGAATTATTTTATGAACACTGGCCCCCTGAGAAAAAGATAAGTGGGGCTGAGAAAACAGCCTTAAGATTTTCTAAGTGTATTTCCTTACATTTTCTACTTAGTATCTCCTAAAGTGATCAGATCCTTCCTGTAAATATGAATTCATACTGCACAAAGACACAACCTGACACTGAATGTCAGCTAATAAAAATTCAGGAATGGAAAAGTCAACACAATGCTAGACCAGGATGATAGCTCATGGGAAAGAGGTGATAGATATTTAGCCAAGCTAAGGTATTCTGTATGTCAGTGTTGTGATTTATTTCAAATCTGTGCTACATTCTCTTGATTATTTGCATGTCTCATGATTATCTATCACATGTCAGGCCTTGCTTGTCTGCCCACCTGTGCTTTCTCTCTTTACTTTCCCCATCTTCATCCCCACCCAACCCTCACTGTCCATGCTTCCACACTCCCAAGATTTTTGCTTCTCACATGGGAGGCTCAAGAACTGATCAAAGTGACCAATAAAGAGTGGTATTTTTCTGGAGCAAAAGAAGAGGCAAAGTACTTGGTACTGTAGAATGCAAGTACTAGCAAACTCAAGAGCTTTCCTCATGAATTTAAATCCACTGACTGATTTTCTTTCTTCATACTGGAAGTTGAACTTTGTTTGGAAGGAAACTTTAGTCACATCATCCCATACCTTAAAGGTTATAGTCTTCTTCTTTCAGTAGCACAAACAGTGTAAAATATGCTGAACTTGAAATAGTCAAAATGCCTAAAAGATGGATTTCATAATCATATAAACTCAAAGATGCTAGAATTGGATTTTTCTGTACTTCATGATTTTAGGACTATAAGGTTTTACGTGGAGAAATTAGGGGTGGTGTGGCCTCAACACTGTGAAATTGTTAAGCTACACACTAAATGAGCATGCTGTGGTGGGCGATAGCACAACCGTGTGTCACTCAGACTGATAGTGCAAGACTAAGAGATTCTTGTCAGTACAATAGGGACACTGAGACAACAGGACCCATTTCCAGGCTTGTCTCTTGTCTCTGCTTTTGAGCACTTTTATGTTGTAGGAGAATTACATGGAAAGTAAAATTTTCTTTGCTTTGGAAGTTACCAGGGATGCAAATCCAACTTAGAAAAAATGACTTAGACATTCTAGTCTAAGGAAAAAGCACTTATTTATTTCCATGGACTAATTTTTCTATCTACTCCATACCTCAAATTACTATTTGCTTCCAATATTTAAAAATTACTCTTTTATTCAGAGGAGCAAGTTATTCCTAGGGAAGTCAGTGCTTTTCTGTTTTACTTCCAAAGCCTTTTATGAATTAAGGACTGTATGAGTTGTAATTTTCAAAATTTTATAAGACAAATCATTTCTTAAATAGTGTAAAAGAAATGCAATTTTTTCATATTTTATACTTATCCTACAGTTAGTTTTTTAAAAAATGTGAGTACTTTAATTTCTTATTTTTAATCATTTACCTTTTTTAATTTAATTTTAAAATTTTTCTTACAATATAGTTTGATGGTATTTAGATCCCCTCCCCTATCCTCCTCTCCCCTCCATTGCCCTGCCCAATTGAATGTATACTCTTATCTGATTTTTATAGAATAATAATCAAACCAATAAAAATGTGTATGCATGTATGCATGGGAGGAATTTGTCCCTGTGAGTGTATGATGAGAACAGAGGTTAATGTCAGGATGCTTTCCTCAATTTCTCTACCGTATTTTTCTTCATTGAAATTTTGCAAATTTCATACAGTATAGCTTATTGGCATTTAGATCCCCTCCCCTCTCTAAACACTCACCCACTACCACACACAGAATTTAATGCATATATGTCCTACCAAGCTTGATATGTCCTCAAATATCCTTCAGTGTGGGTCTGCCTATGGACCCACCAAGAGTCCCATCCATGTAAGCCATCGTATTTCCCCCTCTCAGCTGTCATCAGTAACCAAAAGCTCCTTGGGTTGGGTTGGAATTTCTTACACACCTTCCCAGGTCTATGCTATAATTTTGTGTTTTGAGCTTGCATAGGAATTGTGCATGTTGTCACCAATGCTGTGAGTTCACGTGAGTGAATGACCAGTTCTCTGGGCACTGTGTCCTTGTGGTCATTCACCCCCTCTGAAACTTAGTTTTTCCACCTTTTCTTCTACAATGATCCCTGAATCTTTGGAGGCAGAGGTTTGAAATAGGGAGAAAAATCAGTCATAGTTCAAACCAGCTGTGCAATAGTTCAACCCAGCTGTCCAACAATGACTGACATAGCAAACTATCTTGATTGGTGTGGTAATGGCATTTTTATCTGGGTGGCAATCAACAGCTATCGAGCTGAACTTAAAGGCTACTCAGTGGGAGAGAACTCATGTGTGGTACTGTAACCAAGTAAACTTAGCTAGACACACCCTTAGACAAATCTAATTTCTTATAGGGTCCTAAATATATATCCTTATATTTACTGACAAGCACATCTCCTACATTTATCAAAGAAGTTTCTTTTTATAATGGTTGGAGACTATTTCAGAGGTTCACAACAGGTCACATGCAGGGAATAAGTGTCTGTGAGATGCTTAACCCTAGATGGCACATCTTCGATGTAATCTCTACATATAGTATTTGAATGCATTTCTCAAATCTCACCAAGGAAGTTTCCTTATGCAGCAGATGGTGATTAACACAAAAACCCACAATTAGTTAATGTGCAGAGAACAAGATGTCAAACCTTATCACTGAACAGGACACTTCTTTTAACTTTCTTGAAAAACAATAGAGTTTTAAAGAAATGAAACCTAACATATTATGAGAAAAGTCTTTTATACTATTTTTTGAAATGTTATTTTGTCATGATCTTAGATATTCCAAAGTGTTATAATTGATGGATAAAGTAGCAAAATAACCAGTTTCCATATCATTTAAAAACAATATGCTCTTTATAATAATGACTTTTAAGTACATATATTATTATGAAATTACATGAAATACTGCATTTTACCTACCACACAAATGAAGGAATATTCAACACCATCCAGGAAAATTTCCTCATGTACACACAGTGTAGAGAAGCAGTTATAAGAATGATACTGTTATCCTTGGTTTCACATTCTGAAATGACAGCAAATGATTCTCTAATCCTGACCAAATTAATTAACCTCATTCCTCCCATAGCTTCTTTTCATGGGAAAATATTGGTATCATGACTACAAATGTCTTAGATTGTTATGCAATAATGTTACTATGTGGGAAAATCATTCAGAGATGTGTCAAGAAAATAGTCTCAGTAAATGTAACGTTCATTTTTGAGAAAAATAATTAAAACATACAGAAAACATTTTTTCTTTCATAAGTGATCTGTGCAGTATTTAGCAGATTTCCCTCTAATTCATTATCTACATGAATCTATGAAATGTGTCTAAACACACATTTGAGCTAATCATTCCTGTGCATCTTGACCTTCTTATCTTGATGACTGTAAGATAAATTAAATCCTGTGCTAAAGAATTTCAATAAACTTTTACAAGCAAATTTCTATATTTTATTAGTCATCAATACTTACAAGGAAAATAATTTTTAAAGTATAGAAGAGATTATTTCTTTTTAGTGTGTTATAACCAGATTCCATTGAGGGTTTCTTTCAAGAAGGAATGTCCTTGAAACTTAGAATAAGCACTCAGTTTGAAGAACTAAAGTACAAATATTAATATAATTTCATGTCAACTAACTGTATGACCTCAGATACTCCATTTTATTCTGTAGTTTAAGTGTCTTCAACTATAATGACGGACTCTTTGACTACAGTCTTTAAGGTTACACTCATATTTTAAATACTTTTAAAATAAATTACATTTCCTTTTAATGGCAGATTTATGAAATCACTTTATTTCAGTACAATCTTATAGTTCTGGTGATATTATAAAAACATTAGTTGTCAACATTATTATTTTGATAATAACACAAAACATGTTACTATCATGATTGAAATAAATATGAAAATACTGATGTTTAAATATTTTTTTCAAAAAATTCACTAGACATTCTTCAAAATCACTTTCTAAAATGAGGTATCAAAAAATTACTATAGAATAATGTTTTGTCAAAGTATGTTTATCTATGTTACAATGATAAAGAGAACTATTTTGAGCATTTTTTCTTCAAAGGAGATGAAATTTAGAGCTTAGCATAGCTTCTCTACAGTGCAGCTTACCTAAAGGTAGGATTATAATCTTTGATTTCTTTATTTAGACGAACTCAGTAGAATCCACGACTGAGCTCAGTAGATACCACAAATGCTGAAGGCACAGCTTGTTCAGAGGAACACTACTGCCCTTGTCACCAACAGTACTTTAAGATAATTCTCCTTGAATTGCACTAACTCTGATTAGTGTGGCTGCTTTATGAATTTGACATATTCTGGAACGAATACCAAATTACTTCTTTCAGTTTTTTAAAATGGAGCAAGGTGGCAAAATTTGAATAAAATTGCCTATCTCTGTTCCTTCTCTGATCAGAACTTCAAATAATTATTTAGACCCTTTTTACAGGTGTGTTGGCCAGTTTTTATTGCCAATCTAGAGTCAATTGGGAAGAATGAACATAAATTAAAGAATTACTTTGATCATGCTGGCCTGTAACCATGCCTGTGAGGAACTCTTTTCATGATGATTGAAGTGAGAAGGCATAGACGACACTGGGCTGTAGCTGTAGCAGTTAGGTCTGGGCTGTAACAAAGCTAGAAGAGAACAAGCACCTTGGTTTATGCTTAAGTCCTGAATCCTGGCTCCTTTCATGGGTTCCTGCCCTGATATTCCTTAGTGAAGAACTGTGATCTGAAAGTGTAAACTGAAATAAACCCTTCCTCCACAAGCAGCTTTTGGTCAGGTTTAATCACAACCATAGAAAAGCAAACTAGAATAACAGTTAATATGTTATTTCTGTTGTAAAAAAGTAAAAGCAAATAAATGATTCTGCAAAATTATGTGGGTATTTCATCACAAGAAAACCATTGTAATGAAAAATTATTATCACTGATAACAAAATATACCTTAAAATATTAAATACCTTTATGAACTTGGTTATAACCACTGAAATGAGTTTC
>NW_008332088.1:4431372-4438133 GCF_000622305.1 Nannospalax galili
AATAAGCCTATATATATATATATATATATATATATATATATATATATGTATGTATGAAATTCTCATAAAGTTTTTGTAAAAGTTAAAAAAATGTGTTTACTATTTTCATGCATATGTTTTGCCTGCATGTATGTAAGTGTACCATGTGCATGTAATACCCACAGGGTCCAGAAGAGGGTGTCAGATTTCCTGGGACTGCAGTAAAGTATAGTTGTAGCCACCATGTGGGTACTGGGAATTGACCAGGGGTCCTCTGGAAGAACAGTAAGTATTCTTAACAGCTAACCTATTTCACAGCCTTTCTTTCATTTTTTTTTAAACTAAGCTTTTTTCATACATTGATTTTCTTTTGAGTATGCCTCAGTATAATAACTTACCATGAACATTCTGAGTTCTCACTTGGTAGAAATAGAACATCTTAATTATTCCTGTGATAAGAGGTATATTGGAGCAGATGTGTCCAATCTATTGATACCACTGTCTACAAAGTTCATCCTCTAAATCCATATAATTGTCTTACAAAAATTTTCTAAAAGTCATAGTGTTTTTAGTAAGTTTGCAAAATTTTGTTGGATACAATTATAGCTACTATGCACTTCATGCTGGTCATGGGCAACTCGTTGGATATATTTGCATCCTTTGGGTTTGCTTTAAGGATTTAAACAAACAAAATCTCCCTCTCAATTTGGGAAAAACTGTAAAATAAATAATATAGACAAAGATCATAGAATTGAGATCTATACCATGTTTATCACTTTTTGAATGTGTATATATGAAGGACTAGTTATATTTTATTTATAAACCATATATATATGTATATATAGTTATTTAGTACTTATTCCAAAATGTGGAACAAGGAAGAGAAAACAAAACACTTATCATAGTTCTATTATATTGAATCTATTTAAAAATATTAGGAAAATGCCACTTTGGAAAGAATAATGAAACATATATCTAAGAGTTAGCAAAGGGTTGGTAGATAATATGAAGTAAATTTTAAATCAATTCTCAAATTCAAAAGTGTATCAGTACTCCCAATGTGATGCCAGTTAGAAATAGGACTAATTAAGGTATAATGAAGTCATAGGTGTCAGGACCTAATCAAAAGCTAGTAATTTTACAAGAAGAGGAAATGGCACCAGAAGTGTTCTACTACAGAGACAAGGCCATGTGAGAACATCATAAAACAAACCCTAGAAAGATGCCTCATCTTTAATTAGCCTTGCTTACATATGGTCTTGAATTTCCATACTTGTGAATTGTGAAAATATGTCTCTTGTTTAATCAGCTGTGTTTCTGGTTTGATCATGGAATCATTAACAGACTAATACAGGAGATCTATTCATTCTTTTTTCTTAATTGTATTATTTATTTTTGTATTATTATATTTGTATTTTGTATTATTTATTTTTCTGAATTGTGGGCATGTGTACATGGGTATGTGTATGTGATAGTGTGTGTAGGTGCCTACATTTTACGGTGTGCATAGGGGGATCAGAGGACCGCTTTGTGGAGTGAATCTCTCTTTATACTTTTATGTGAATTCTGTGGCTTGAACTCAGATCATCAGGCTTGTGTATCAAATGCTTTACCTGATGAACCATCTCTCTACGCCAAGATGTAGGCATTCATGACTAGAAAGTCAAAAGAAGCAACCAGGGACTGTGGTGGTAACATCTACTAAATGAATGATAACAGGTACAGAAATGAAACACCCAGGGAATTATTTCTTATTTTGCTTCTCAGTACCTACCCTTTGGAAGCCCTGGGAACAAATGGTATTTTGAAGGGTATATCAGTCTCTCATATCATTGTAGAAGGTAGAGTCATCCTTGTCCCAACAGACCACAGTGGGATGCCTGAAGTATTCACTTTTAAGAGGAGCTCATTTCATTTAAGAAGGAGAAAAACCCATTTGTCTGAGCATAGTTTTCAGTGTATAAACAAATGTTCATTAAATATGGCTTCCTTGATGTGTATGCAGCTGACTCAAAAGCAGGTTCTGTTCTGTCAAATTTAGAGGATCTTTGGTTTCAAAACCACAGCAGTCATTGTCTTGACAAAGAATGAAAGAGTTGGAGATGATCCATAGCCTATTAATTGATGGAGAGATTCTTGCTTCAACATTATTTTCATGGCCAGAAATGCCTAAGGCCTTTTGAATCTGATTCTTGTCAACAAAGACAGGAAAAAGTTAAAGATTGGTCAATTCAAGCTGGAGGTTGATAGAAAATATAAGTTATTCCATCAAAGCTTTGATCTGTTTTGAATCCTAAATGTCTCCCAAGGTCATGTTGTTTTCTGGCTGGTGATAGTATGTTAGCTGACATCTGGACCCTTTAGAAGATGGCAGTTGGCTCATGTAAGATAATCACTAGGCATGGACCTTTGAATGTTATAGGCTGGCCCTTTTTATGGTTGGTCTCTGCTTAATGGTCCACACACATGGGAGAATTATGAGCGACATGCTACCATCACCATCACCATCCCTTATATCCATGATGGAGTCCATTGATTGAAAACCTAAACTGAAACAAGCCTATGTTACTTAGGTTGCTTCTGTCTGGTATTCTGTCACAATAAAATGCAAGCAATACCAGATACAGTCTGGCTTCTGTTTACTTACCTTTTATTTTTTATGATTGTTCAAGAGAGACATTTGGGCTGAGCATCTCTGACATATTCTCTCTTTGACCAGTTGTGAAATTCCGTAATTGCCTCCATCTGTTTACGATTTTAACTATTGTGAAAAGAGCAGCAATGGACATGGATGTACAGGTGTCTGTGCAGTAAAATGAGGACTTCAAGTATACACCAAGGAGTGGTATGACTGGAACATACGGTAGAATCATTTTTAGTTTCTTAAGAGTTCTCCACACTGCTTTCTGTAGCTGGTACAGGAATTAGTATTCCCAACAGCAGTGAATGAACATTCCCCTTTCTCCTCATCCTCCCCAGCATTTATTGTTATTTGTTCTCTTTATCTAAACCAGCCTGACTGGGGTAAGATGAAATACTAAAGACATTTTGATTTGCATTTCCCTAATTACTATGGATGGGAAAAATTTTTAAGACGTTTGTTAGCCAGCTTTATTTATTTTCTTGAGAGCTCACTATTTAGATTCATAGCCCATTTTCCAATTGGGTCATTTGTATACTTGATGCTTTATTTTTATGTATTTGTATATGCTAGTTATATTCCTTGTCAAATGAAGAGCTTGTGAAGATATTCTCCCAGCCATAGCTAAGAAATCATTGTGCAAGAGGGGATGGAGAGATTGTAGGAACCAAAATTGGTGCATGAGCATAAAGAAAAAAAAGGCTTTCAGGCATCTGGGAACTTGCTGATTCACTTGTAACAATGGTGACAGCATGCAAAATTCCCATGACAATTCAATCAGACCAAAATGCAGCATAAAACTAGGGAAACTGGGAACCATTGGCAAATGATTGCAAAGTGGTGGAGAGTAGATATTCTTTAAGGGACTGACTCTAGATAGGTTGATCAGACTGCAGTGGATGAACAGGCACTGAGGGACATCCTGGTACAAATTCTTGACTGGATGGAGTTTAACATATATCACAGAACATGTGAAATCTCGTTGGAGGAGGGGTTATGAGGGCAGGGGCGAGGGAGTGGGTCTAAATTTGATTAAGATTTATTATATGAAATGCATGAAAATTCAATTAAAATTTGTCAAAGAGACAGAGAGGGGAGAGAGGAGGCAGAGAGAGAGAAAGAGAGAGAGATTTGGTATTTTCTGCTACATATATGTAGGTGTAGGTTTAGCATTCAATGATTGACCACATTTTTCTTTCTTAGCAGTTAAAATGTTATATATCTAGACCCGCAGGCCTCTCTCTTGGGTAAGTCCATTGCGCCCTCCATGCCTTGACTCCCCCAGCCTCATTCACCCTCTCATTTCCACCGCTGTTCTCTCCTCCTAGTTTGGCTCCTGTCCCATTTTGGGGTCCCAGACACCTGGGGAACCAATACTGCTTCCTGATCCTTTTCATCCAGACCAACTTAGTGCCTTCTCTAGGCCCCAGGAGCACTGCTTCTGGGCCTGGCTGGACCCTCATCTCCCTCTAATTCCCTGGACCTGAAAGACCCTCCACAGGCCTCTCTCCTACCCACAGGCCTCCAACCCCATTCACCCTCCTATCTCCCCCAACACTCTCTCCTCTGAGTTAGGGTCCTGCTGCATTCCTTGTCTTGGGGACCCAGACACCTGGGGAAACAATGCTGCTTCCTCATCCTTTTCATCCAGACCAATGTAGTGCCTTCTTTGGGCCCTAGGAGTACTGCTTCTGGGCCTGGCCCCACCCTTACCTCCCTCTGCTTCCCTGGGCCTACAGCACTTGCCAACATCTTTCTAAGATGCTGGAGCTGACTTTTCCACTTCCTGATCCTTTGCATCCAGATGAACACAGCTCAGTGCAGAACCCAGGAGTCCTTGGAGCCCCTTCCTGCCCCATCTACCATTGTATTTCTGGGTGGCAAGGCCACCAGCTTCCCTAGACCAGCATCTATCCTAGGCCAGGTTCCCAGGACAGTCCATCGCATAATTCCTGAAGCCAAAATTGTTCCTGAAGGGATTCAGACCTTAGGAGAAAGCCTGAAAACATATGATCCTCATCTGAATTGGGCCTCTGTGGGAACTCCTGAAGACAAAAGAAATCCAACCACTCCAATATAAAATCAAAAGAGAGAACCAGAAGCTTAGACGAACCAGCTTTTCATGCCCAAAGAGTAAACCACAAAGACAAATAAAGTTCACAAAAAAGAAGCAGACCTATACTTGAAGGCCTGAGTCTCACACAAGAATCAGAAACTACAAAAGAAAATCACATGTCAATGTCACAGTGAAAAAAATAATAATATAAAATTCCAAAAATAACATAGCCCCACCAAATACCAATAGTCCTCTAGAGGAGTACATGAGAACCACCTAGAGATAATGCAGGACATGGAACTCAAAAGAACAATTATAAACATGATAATAGAATTTAGTGAATTTAAAGAACACACAAACAAAGAAATCAAAGAACTGAAGGAAGATATGGATAAACTTCTGAATGAATTCAGAAAAAAGAAACAATGAAGACTACCCAGGCTGAGATGAAGAAGGAAGTGAAACAATCAGTAAGCCAATTAGAAATGACAAGAGAATGCCTCACCAATAGGATAAACAAATTGGAAAACAGAGCATCAAGACTGGAAGACAAAGTGGATGAAGTAGACCACGCAAGCAAAGATTATGAAAAATTTAAAAAATCAAAAGAATGGAATATGCAGGAATTGTGTGACACCATAAAAAGACCAAACTTACGAATCATAGGCATACAGGAAGGAGAAGAATCCCAAGATAATGGCATGGACCAGATCCTCAACAAAATAATGGAAGAAAACTTCCCAAAATTAAAGAAAGACATGCCCATACAAATACAAGAACCATATGGAACACCAAACAGACAGGTCCAGAAAAGAAACTCTCCACGGCACATCGTAGTAAAAACACTAAACGTAGTAAAAACAGTACACGTAAAAACCAAAGAGACCATTCTGAAAGCTGCAAAAGAGAAACAAGAAGTCACATAAAAAAGAAGACCCATTAGGGTTACAGCTGACTTTTCAGTGCAAACTATGAAAGCCAGAAGAGCCAGGACCAAAGCATTTCCAGTTTTAAATGACCACAGATGCCAACCCGGATTACTATACCCAAACAAAATACCTATTATAGTTGAAGGAGAAAGAAAAATCCTCCATGACATAAATAGGCTGAAGGAATTCATGTCCACAAAACCAGCTCTTCAGGGAGTTCTGGAAGCAATACAAAGAAAGGAATGACTGTACCCAAGGGATTGTGGAAAGAGATCCAATGAATGTATAACTGTGGAAAAGTACAGCTATATCAAGAATTAAACTGAAATACAAAAAACAGGATTCAATACCCATCTTTCAGTAATAATTTTAAATATTAAAGGACTGAATTCCTCAGTCAAAACACACAGACTGGGTGAATGGATTAAGAAAAAAAAATCCCATCTTTTTGTTATCTGCAAGAAACTCATCTCACTTTCAAAGACAGACACTATCTCAAAATGAAAGGATGAAAAAAATATATACCAAGCAAATGGCACTAAAAAAAAGCAGGTGTAGCAATTCTAATATCTGACAAAATAGATTTTAAACTAAAACTAATCAGAAGAGACAAAGAGGGCCACTTCATTTTGATCAAAGGAACAATGAAACAAGAAGATATTACAATCATGAACATATATTCACCAAACTCTGGTGCACCCAACTTCATAAAAACAATACTACAGGACTTTAAGACCCAGATTACCCCCAACTCGTTAATAGTAGGCAACTTCAATACCCCACTGTCTCCATGAGATAGGTCAACAGGGCAGAGAGTAAACAGTGAGACATCTGAATTAAACAATACCATATATCAAAAGGACATAACAGAAATCTACTGAGTATTCCACCCAAGCACCAAAGGACATACTTTCTAGTCAGTACCCCATAGAACCTTCTCCAAAATCAACCATATGCTGGGGTACAAAACAAACTCCAACAAATGAAAAAAAAGATTGAAATAATTCCATGTGTTCTATCAGACCACAATGCAATAAAGCTTACAATCAACACCCGAAGAAGCCCTAATCACCACGTGAACACTCAGAGATTAATCAACACTCTCCTGAATGATGAATGGGTCAAAAGAGAAATTAAGAAAGAAATAAAAATATTC
>NW_008332088.1:4438847-4442533 GCF_000622305.1 Nannospalax galili
GGTAAAGCTACAACCAAAAAAGAAGACCCATATCCTTAATAGATCCATAGATGCAAAAATTCTCAACAAGATACTTGCAAACTGAATACAGACAAACATCAAAAAGATCATCCACCATATTAACTTGGCTTTATCCCAGAGATGCAGGGATGGTTCAATATACATAACTCAATAAAAGTCATAAATCATATAAATGGGCTCAAAAACAAGAACCATATGGTCATCTCAATAGATGCAGAGAAGGCCTTGATAAAATTCAACATGCATTTACGTTTAAAGTCCTAGAGGGAATTGGACTGGAGGGAACATACCTCAACATAACTAAAGCCGTATATAACAAACCCATAGCCAACATCATTCTAAATGGAGAAAAACTGGAAGATCCCCATTGAAATCAGGAGCCAGACAAGGTTGTCCACTATCCCCACTTCTCTTTCACATAGTACTTGAAACTCTTGCAAGAGCAATAAGACAAGAGAAGGAAATTAAAGAGTAATAATTGGGAAAGAAGAGATCAAATTATCCCTTTTTGCAGATAATATGATATTATATTTAAGGGATGCCAAAAATTCCACCGGAAAACTCCAAGAAATTATTAACATGTTCAGTAAAGAGGCAGGTTACAATATTAACCTACAATATTATGAATCCTTTCTATATACCAATGACAAGCAATCAGAGAAAGAGCACATGGAAACACTCCCATTCACAATAGGTGCAAAAAATAAAATAAAATTTCTCAGAGTAAAGATGACCAAAGACATTAAAGAGCTCTACAATGAAAAACTTAAATCGTTAAAGAAAGAAATTGAGGACTACATCAGAAGATGGAAGGGCCTCCCAAGCTCATGAATTGGAAGACTTAATATTGTGAAAATGACCATCCTACCAAAAGTCATATATAGATTTAATGCAATGCCAATCAAAATCCCCATGACATATTTCACAGAACTGGAAAAAACTATTCTAAGGTTCAAATGGAAGCACAAAAGACCTCAGATACCAAAGTAACCCTGAGCACTAAGAGGAATGCCAGGGGGATTACTATACCAGATTTCAAGCTGTATTGAAGAGCTACAGTCACAAAAACAAAATGGTACTGGCACAAAAATAGACCCATAGACCAATGAAAAAAAACTGAAGATCCAAATATGAATAAACACAATTTCAGCCACCTGATATTTGACAAAGGGGCCAAGAACATTCACTGGAGAAAAGACAGCATGTTCAGCAAATGTTGTTGGCAAAACTGGATCTCCACTTGTATAAGAATGAAACTAAACCCCTATCTTTCACCCTGAAAAAATCAATTCCAAATGGCTCAAAGATCCAAATGTAAAGCCTAAAACTCTGAAACTATTAGAAGAAAACTTTGGGGAAAACCTACAATATATAAGCGTAGGAAAGGATTTTCTAAACCGGACATCAATTGCCCAGGAGACAAGGGCAAGAAATAACAAATGGGACCTCATTAACCTAAGAAGCTTCTTTACACCAAAGGAGACAACCAAGGAAGCAAACGGAAAACCCACAGAATGGGAAACAATCTTCACCAGTGACACATCTGATAGAGTTTTAATAACCAAAATTTATAAGGAGCTCAAAAAACAGAGAACCAAGACAAGAAGCAACCCAATTGAAAGATTGGCTAAGGAGCTGAACAGAGTGTTCTCAAAAGAAGAAGTAAAGATGGCTATGAAACATCTTATAAGATGTTCAACATCACTCATATTTAGGGAAATGCAAATTAAAACCACTTTAATATTTCACCTTAGCCCATTCAGACTGGCTAAGATCAAGAAAACAAATGATACAAAATGTTGGAGAGGATGTGGGGAAAGGGGAACACTCATCCACTGCTGGTGGAGCTACAAACTTGTTCAATCCATATAGAAAGCAGTGTGGAGAACTCTTAAAAAATGACAAATGAACCTACCATTTAACCCCGTTATATCACTCCTTGGTATATACCCAAAAAACTCATCCAATTGCAGAGACACTTGTACATCCATGTTTGTTGCTGCTCTTTTCACAATAGCTAAAGATGGAAGTAACCTATGTGTCCCTCAGTTGATGAGTGGATAATGAAAATGTGGTTCATTTATACGATGGAGTTTTACTCAGCAGTAAATAAAAATGAAATCATGAAATTTGCAGGTAAATGAATGGAACTAGAAATTGTTATACTAAGTGAAGTAACACAGGCTCAGAAAAAAAATTGACATATGTTCTCCCTCTTATGTGTATCCTAGAACCAGACTTGAATAAATAAGTATGCAACAAGACATAAGTAAGGGAACCAGAATAATGGAAAGGAAACAGCAAGTAAAGGAAAAGAAATAACATGAAAGAGAATAACAGTAGGAAACAGGCCTTAATAAGGGAGATATGAATAAAAATTCGGTTAGTTTAAGAGAGGGGAGAGGGAAGGGTATATGAGGAACCTAGGGGATAAAGGGAAAGAAGTAGCTCAAGAGAGGTAGGACCATAGGAGAAGGGCATTAGTAAGGGAGAAAGGGGGGAAATGGGAGCACTTTGAGTGGGAAAACCATGATAGAGGAGTGAGACAATGTTAGAGATAAACAATGCCTAGCTAGTTTTGAAAACCAGAGAAAACCATATTATTCCTACAACCTACTGACAAATTATATATAGCAGATCAAGAAATATATGTCTAAGTAAGGTGTATCTGAGAACAATTGGTCTTTGATTTATGTACATGACACACAGTAATTAAAAATACCAGACTGGTGGAACTAACCTTCTTGGGTATTTAACAGACATACTTTGAGGTCTGTAATAATTCAGTCAGGGGGACATAAAGGACACTTTTTGCTCCTTGCCCTCCTAGGTCAACTTGTTCTATGGGACTATGAGCATCTCTTAAAATATATTATAATGGTGGTGGGTCACCTGTCCGCTTGATCAAGGAGGCCGAGGATATCCCACAAGATGGACTTGAACCAGTGTCCAGTCTACAAAGAGGAGGGTCAACACAGAGGAATCATGTCCTCCAGGCTTCCAAGCAAAGCCAACCATGGTCGAGTAGCACCTTTGACTTATATTCACATTGGCGGAACTGGTAAACTAAAGGAGACAGGGGCTCCACACAAGCCCATGTGATCCGTGATGAACAGATCCTCAAATGACCTTAAGAGTAAAAGTAAATCGGTTTATCTGGACCAAGTGTATGGCCTTAAACACCCAAAAGGAAAGTTTAACCAAGAACTAAAGGGACCAATATAATTTAATAAGAGTCCATATGTACAGCTAAAGGCTAAATAACAAGCAACAATGCCAGACAGGCAATACCTTCTTTTGAATTGTTGGCCAGGGTGGCCAAAGGGATTTCAAGATAGTAACCCAGCATAGAACTGGGAAATTGAACAGCAGATCCCAATATTATCCAAAGGAATATTGACAAGTAATTACTGTTAGATCAGGAACAGCTGACTCTCTTAAAATAAAGACCTCTAGCTAGGCTGACTAGATTCACCAGAAGAGCAAGTAGTGTGGAATGGCTGGGGTTGCTGACAACACAGCAGGTAATAGCAGGGATATCAGAGCATAAGGGCTCTATTGCGGGGAGGGAGGCAATGGGAGGGTGCTACCTGGGAAGTGTGTGTATAAATAAATTTTAAAAAATTCTTCAAAGCATAAAAATTTGCTCCTTAATAATTAGTAGT
>NW_008332088.1:4445952-4455072 GCF_000622305.1 Nannospalax galili
AAAATTTAAATTTATATAATTTGGCATAAACATAAGCAATAAAATAAAGAGAATGCAGATTTCTGAATCTGTGTCAAGTGTTCCAAAAGTTTAATAATGGTTGTTGCAACCGAAGACACTAATACATGTGCATGGGATGGACAAAACATGACCCACAGTTAGGGAGGGCTTTTTATATCTTTTAGAAGAGACCTGGAATCATTTTCCTTTATATTTTAATGCAGATTTCTGAATCTGTGTCAAGTGTTCCAAAAGTTTAATAATGGTTGTTGCAACCGAAGACACTAATACATGTGCATGGGATGGACAAAACATGACCCACAGTTAGGGAGGGCTTTTTATATCTTTTAGAAGAGACCTGGAATCATTTTCCTTTATATTTTCACTTACTTTTTTCTAGAGAAGACCAATCACTGAAGAGACAGAGTGAATGCTGAGTGAGAAGATAAAGTAATAACATAAAAGGTGTCACACATTGTGTAGTTGTGTGTGCTCATATGTTTATAGGTATGCATGCCCACGCTGTTTGTTCAGTCAGATGTAAGCCTTGGGCAGCCCACCTGAGGATACGGTCACCTTATATTTTGATAGTGGATTTCTCTAGGACTCTCTGGTTTGGATAAGTTGGCTGGCCAGTAAGTCCCATGTATCTTTTTGTGTCTACTTCCTCATCCCCAGTCCTGGGATTGTGAGCATGCACCACAGTGCCTAGCTTTTATGTGTTTGTTGGGGAAAGAACAGAGCAATCACTTTACAAAGTGAGATATCTCCTTTGCTCAGATGTGGTTTTCCTTATTTGATGTCACATTTTGTGACACAAATAAACTACTGACACTAGCTGCTCCTTGGGTATCTATTGTTTATTCTCCAAGACTGATTTTCTCTGTCACTTCCACCCCACCCAATATTCTCTAAGTTTAAATAAAGAATATAAATATATATGTAGAACTTTTAAATATTATTTTTTTTACATAAAGACGTAAAGTCTTAACATGCCCCTCAATATGCTAACCTGTCTTTATATTATTACTCTCATGAACACTGCATGTTCTTGCCTCTCCACTTCTGCTTTATCTTTCTTGTACAGTCTAGAGCTTGATTCTAGCACATGACCATTGCACATGGTGCAACCTTTCTGCTTCTTTCCCTTTTCCTTTGCCAAGGTCCTCACATCTTGGCTTAAGTTACAATTATGTAGGGATGACTTTCTGACCTCTCCGTGTAGCACAGTGTTGATGATTATCATTGTCTTTAGGAAATAGATTTTATCCTTCACAGTGCTTACAGCAAGTTGTGTTCACACACTACTTTGTTATTACTTCATTTGATTTTCTACATCTGTGATAGAATTACTTATCTGTCTCCTTCATGTTTACATGTTATGTGCTATTACTAATGCTGATTCCAAAAACTTTTGAATATAAAAATAAGAAGTGGACAAGCATATGTGCATTTTTCTCAAGATAGTTTTAGTGACAATATGAACACTAACATATGCTCTCAGACTTAAAATCAAATTTTCATTTTAAATACTATGAATGGTCAAATAAATCTGTTTACTGGTGCTTAAGGAAGCATTTTCTATTGTCCTTAATATTCAAATTGCTTTAATTCTTCATGTAAAATTGACAACTCAGAATATTGTTGGTTTAATTTCCAAATTTGTCCATGAAGCAAATCCAGAGGAGATTCATCACTCGCTCTGTGATAACAAGCAGATGCTCAAACCAGCTTGTGTCCAATTATGATACAATATTTAAAATCCACATTGTTATACAATCTTCAATCTTTGTAATCAGGTGAGTGTGCTTTCCCTGGAAGTCATGTTAATTATGATTTAATGGGTGACACAACCTACAGTGAAAAAGTATATCACTGTTGACAACTGCTATGAAATCCCAAGACAAATGGTTCTCGCATAGTACACAACGAGGGTTAAGTCATTATATTGTATTCATGCCACTTCCTAATACTGCTGGACCACAAAGGCCACAGCAACCACATATTACCTCCAGTTCTTTATAAATGATATCATGGAACAAATGTCTCATAATATAACCTCTCCTGGAAGGCAACCAAATTTGTAATGGTAAATTAGAGTACATTTGGCGATTGTGAGTCTGTTGTCTACAGGTGAAAACAAGAGGAATTAAGTAAATACAATCAAAACACAAAACGGTGTTCCTGTGTACCTAAAGGCTCTCCCTGTCAGTTTAGATGTGCCTATCTGGTGCTTTTTTGTGTTTAGTCTGTTAAATGAATGGGTTTATAGGACTTCATAGTGCTAATTTAAAGCGTTGTCAGACAAGGATTTGCTTAATTAAGAACTTTGCAAAAATATTGTGAGGTGCCTACTGTCTGGTAGAATCTTAAAGAGAGACACTGAATAAATACTTTTATATTTTATATCCTAAGACTTTGATTTACTGAGTTTAATCACTTTCACCAATTAACTGAAGAAAACTCAAATTCCATCTAAAAGAAAGTGAAATGTCTGTAAGCACAAAATATTAGCTTTCTATGTAAGAATCACTCACATCAATCCTGAATTACTTACTGAATGATCTTTCATTTCATTCACTACCTATGCTTGTGTAAAATTCTCTTATTTACCAAACAAGTTCAAGAATCAATATTAATTAATTGAATAACTCACTTATGAACCAAATTAATTTTGTATTAATGAAGTGAATAAAATATATTTTTATTATATTACATGATTATTTGGGAGCCCTAGCCTCTGAGAATAAGATTGACTGTTATCTATCACACTTTAAAACATTTATATTTATTTTAAGATTAAAATTGACCCAATAATGATGGCTTAAATAAAATTGTTTCACAGAATATTTGTAATGCATATATAATAAAAATATGGCAAGTAGATTATTAGATAGAGCTATTATATCGAATAATGACAAGAACAATTTGCTATAAATGCTGTTTGCAGTAATTATTTTCAAGTTTGTGTCAATTTATGCAATAATTACTCTATTTAGTTGAACAGATAACTTCAAATTCATTATACTTTTTTTTAGTCTGTCTATATACAAGAGAAAACTATGCCTTCTGTACAGAATAGCTTTTTTATACCTAACATTTACAAATACTTTGGAATAATTTAAAAGTTCTCACCTGCAATTATTCTCAGAATATTTTTAGGAGACACTTGAACTAAGCAAAGATAATGAAAAGAAAAGGGGAAATTAAGTTCAGAACATGGTTAATATGACTTAAAAGGACCTCCAAAGAAGTGTGGAGTGATAGAGAAAAGCCATATGAACTAGGCAACCAGTTTTTTGTTTGTTTGTTTGTTTTGGTATTTTTGGTCTTTTTGAGACAGGGTCTCCATGTAGCCACAGCTGACCTGGAATTCACTATGTAGACCAGGTGGCCTTGAACTCACAGAGATCCACCTACCTCTGGCTCCGGAATGTTGAGATTAAAGGGGTGTGCCACCATGCCTGGCTTGATAGCTAAGTTTTATATGTCCATTACAACCTAAGGGGGAAAGTGTTATTACATAGAGAAAATTGAAATTTGGTGAAATTTTGAGGAAAGCTTTAAAGATACTTTGATACATGAACATTGTATCAATATGTCAGTGTCTTCCAGGAATAACTTTTCTTTGCATATCTGTACTTTTTGGAAACAACAGAAGTTAAGAACTAGGCAGACTTTGCTGTGCACTATTTTTTGTAATATATGTTGTAATATATAGTAGATAGCTGCGGAGGTCAGAAGAGGGCATCAGAATACCTGGAAATGGAATTAGGGACAGTTATTAGCCATCCTGTGGGTGCTGGGAATCAAACTCAGATCCTCCCCAAGAGCAGCCAGCGTTCTTTGCTGAGCCACTCTCCAACTCTTAATTTTTTCATACAAAGGAGATTTCATTATTCTTTTCCATGTATTTTAATAAATTTTACCTCAATTAGCTGTTGACAATGTCATATAAAACTAGTCAATAACATAATGACAGAAAACCATAATTGTACATGATGCTAGAAGTACTGCAGTACAAGTAGAAAGTTTTATATTTACAAGATATTTTATGAATTCAAATAAATGGAATTTGATACAGATAAGAAGCTAATAGTTATATCAATATCTCCTTGCCTTATCTAATCTGTTTTTCTATCTCGTATTTCTACCCATCTATCCATCTATTTTTGTATATTCATAACAGAATTTTCAAAGGTGTAATCCAAAAGTTTTATGTTGTGTTTTGAATGTGAACTGTTCCCCGTAGTTCCCCAAGTAATTTGGTAATGCTTGGTGAAGTAAAAACATTGAGATTGTGGAGGTTTGCTTCAGGAACTGGTGCACTCGGGATGGGCTTTTGCATTTCTATAGCCCAGTACTATTTCCTGCTCAATCTTCGCTTACTGACTGCAGATGGTATGTGCGAAGCTACCTTCTACTCTTTCAGTTATGCCCTCCCAGACATGATGGACAGTATCATCAGGGACTATAAGTCAAGACAAAGTCATCTTCCTTTAAATGATTTCTTGTAGGACTTTAGGAACAGGAATGACAAAAATAGCCAATGCATTCAATGATGGAGCATATAGTAAATGTTATGTGATACTTTTGTAATAGGAAATAATATAAAATATATTTAAAATTTTATTTATTACTTTTTAACTTTTACAAAAACTTTATTGAGAATTTATTTTTTTTATATGTGTTGTTTGCGTGTATAAAAGTGTACCCATGTCCTGCAATGCCCACAGAGGTCAAAAGAGGGTGTTGGATTAGTGACAGTTGTTAGCTGCCATGTCAGTTCTGGGAATTGAACCCAGATTCTCTGCAAGAGCAACCAGTGCTCTTAACCACTGGCAATTCTCCAGCTTAATATGGAAGATTTTTAAGAGAAAGATGAATGTTTGAAGCACTATGTTTATAAATACATATTTCAATATTTTTAATTATAAACAATCATAGAAATAAAAGCATACCAATATACAAATACTTTTAATTCCAAGGTGAAAGAAATTAAATGATAAAAGGAAAATTTAAATTTTATTTTAAAACAGTAGAGTTGAACATGGGTGCGATGGTGCATACCTTTATTCTCAGCCTCTTGGGAGGCAGAGGCAGGCAGATAGATCTCTGTGAGATCGAGGCCAGCATGGTACACATGGTGACTTCCAGGCCAGCTGAGAGACCCTGTAAAAAAAATAATTGATAGAGTTGTATTGACTGGTTTTATCATTCTTATTCTATAGACCTAATAAAATCGAGGTAGATAAACATATTTCAGAAAAGTCAGTATTGTCATTGTACAAAATGCCCATTAATTTAGTTGTGGTACCATTAAAGTTGAGCATGCTTGTTCCAAATTTAACTTTCAGTATCAAAACCAAAAATATTTATAATTAATGTTTATATTGTACCATAAAGCTCACTTTGTTCTGGGGAGGCATGACAGTAGGCAGCCAGAGGAGAAAGCTCAGAATTTGCATCTTCTGCAGTCATGAAGAGAGAGAGTCAGCAACTGAAGGTGGGGTAAGGCTAGGAATTTTAAAGCCCTCCTCTGCCACTGATGTTCATCTTCCAGCTATGCCAAACCTTCTGTGGACTCCATCACCCTTGACAAAATGACATCACATTCAAATATTTAAGTCTATAAGGGATACCTCTCATTCAAATCAGCACGTAAATTAAAAAAAAAAAAAAAAAAACGAGTTTGAGAATGAAACCAAGGGTTACAGTGAGGATGACACTTAAGAGCTCATGGAATAACAACAAATGCCATAAATAAGAGATTTTTGAAAGGTCTTTGAAAAAAAATGACAAAGATTATCCAGGAACAGAGTGGGAATTCATTAGAGTGTCAATCTGGAAGCTGAATGAAGAAAGTTCCTCAAAGTAGAGAGAATTACAAACAAAAGCAAATGTCACATTAAGGTGAATAAAGTTACTTCTATTTGTAAAGTAAGAGAATAGGTCATGGAATATACACAAACTGGCTGGTAGCAGGGGATAACTCCAAAATAAAGTCTATGTCTAGTCTGCACAAGTCTTAGCACCCATTCTAAGAACCGTAACAAGCAAATAAACAAAAATAGATGAGAGGTCTAACTTTGATTAATATCTATTTTATGAAATTCACAAAAACTTGATAAAAATATTGAAAATGATAGAAAGATCTGTTTGGAAAATTGAGAAGAATTAAACACGAAACACAGTTCTAGGAACTTGTTGAGACCTTAATTCCCGGATCGTATTCATGACATTTAGGATAAGAAAAAAAAAATTGCCAAAATTTCAGAACTGAGAGAGACACAAATGTCTTCAAAGGAATATCAAGGTATTTGCTAGGGAGTCACGGGCATATCAGAAAACAGACTAGTATAATAATTTATGAATATTAGAGGGCAAAAAAAAACATGTTTGGGATGGAAAAGAGAAAGGTAAGGAGACAGACACAACAGTGTATTTGAAAATCATACTGAGATCAGGGATTGTATTGAAGTTGACTGAGAGTCTGATGTAATTTTTGTTAATGGACACAGGAAGGGTTAAAGATGTACATGGCTCTTTAAAATGGAATCACCTAATTATACATATTTTAATATTTTTTAAACATTCTGTATGTATAGCCATTGTTCTTCATTTCATATTTCCATCACACATGCATTCTGAATAATTTATTTTCATAATTTTAGTCCCCACAGCCAATCATCTCTCACCTGCCCTACAGCTTTCTCAAAAGAGGGGTTGCATGCCCATTTCTCTTGAACGATTGCTTCTCTTATGGCTCTGCCTCACTATTGCAGAGCCAAAGCTGAGGCAAATGACTGAATTGTTCTCTCTTTGTGAAGACAAATGGAAAATAACAGAGTTTTAAAACACCTGCTTTGAGATTTCTCTAGTTACAGGAAATAGTCAAGCATAATACAGATGAGCAGTGGGAGCACACTAAACCCTTAAAGAAAAGTACAACGATGCTCAATGGCAGAGCAAAATTAAAACGAACAGTACAATTGTAAGTATCTTGGAAGAACAAGTACATTGAATGTTAAATACTTCCCAAACTTCTGTAATTGCTTGCAACTCAGATGCCATCTGTTACTTGTGATGTGACTTTTCTATTTCCTCAGGTACAGTGATCAAAATAAATATACCTACACAAAATTTCTGCAATGTAATTTATCAAAATTTCCATGAAACTTGAGGTGAAGTAGAAAGTGGAGAAATGGATAGTTCTTAACTTTCTATTAATCTCTAGGAAGCAAATTGCTATAAAAAAAACTGAATACAAGTAAATATCTCAACTTGAAAATTAATGTGGCTCTCATCTAGTGAATACAACCAAAGTAGAATTTGAAAGTTAAATTTTAGATATGTTACCAATATTACTTCATTAAAATCACATCTGAGAACTTGATATCACCATGTAAAAATTTTAACTTATTTTTAGACTTAATTTAAATTTGTACTTATTATTAAATTATATATGAAGCTGGGGCTGGTAATGTGTTGCTGTGGGTAAGAGTACTAGTTGTTCAAGCATGAAGATCTGAGTTCAATTCCCCAGTACATATGGAAATGCAAGGCATGACTGTGTATGCCTGTAACCCCAGGGTCAGGGGAGACAGACGAATCCTGTGAGTTCCCTAGTCCACCAACCTAGTGGAAACAATGAGCTTCTTGTTCAGTAACAGACTTTGTCTCAACAGAATATAAGAAGGTAGAGAGCAATAGAGGGAGATAACAGATGAATTTGTATATAAATGTTTCTATTCCTGTTAAAAGAGATGGTTTTTAAGACAAGTATGTGAATAAAATTCAGTGAAAAAACAACAACTAAACACCAAAAAGGAAAAAAAAAAACATTGAAACAATTTTTTAAAAATGATACTTGCTCTTAACTGAATTTCTTCTTCTTGGGCACCATGACTAGTCCTAAATCAATCTCCACAGTAGAACAGTGAGATCTGGTTATTGATCTCCAGAGTGCTAATACTCAGACCCTCCAACATTATCAGCATGTGGCTTTCCTTGTTTCCACATTATTTATGATAAGGTGAGTTTGGTTACCTACCAGAACTTGTTGGTAAGATCCTATTACTTAAGATACTGCACACATAAGCTGTACAACACAGAAGGAGAAATCAAGCTGTGCTGACTTTAGCGCCTCATCTTTACTGGCTAACATTGCTCACAGTGCTGTAAGATGCTCTGCATATTACTGGAATAAAAAAAAAAATCATCATCCTTACCCAACAATGAATTCTATTAGCCCCAATAACAACTGGCCTGGCAACAAATGAGCACCAGTTCAAAAAGTGGCACAAATATTTTGGGAATAATCACTCATTCTTTAATTGGATTTAAGGTCTGCTTCTTAGGATGGAACCCATACCTGACATTCATTTAAGGTTTAGGAACCTGAGGCTAGACAGGTTAGACATAGGGGAGGCTAGACATAGGGGAGAACCTAATATTAGTTGTATACTGAATAGTTATGATAGTAAACTTAATCTTAATGAATTAGTGTTGCACCCAAAGATTAATGCATCTCATAACTTTCAACAGAGAAGTTTTCTTACGCAACAGATGGTGATTAACACAAAAATCCACAATAGGCTATCACAGAGAGCAAAAGGCTATAAAGTGCTCATCCCTAAATGATACCTGTATCAAACTTCTGCCCCTAAAGGGTCAGAGATAATTGTGGAAGACAAAGGAGAAAGATTATAAAAGCCATGGTGGTGGATAACTACAAGGAAACAGTTTTTCAGACAGTGATCAGTTACTCATATGAACTCACAGCAATGGTGACAGCATGGACACGTCCCATGAAAGTTCCAACCAGAAAAAAAATCCCAGCATAAACATGAGGAAGTGGGTAAGAAGCTCCAACACCACCTAAGAAAACTGTGGCAACAGATGACTGTTGGGAAGTGCAGAGACAGTTTGATTGAAGATAGGACTCTTGGTAGGTTTACCAGCCTCCAGTGGATAGACCCACACAGAAGGATAATTGAATACACAAACTAAACTTTAAGAATATATATATATATATATATATGTAATCTGGACAACAAGGGAAGTGGAGATAGGTGAGGGAATCAAAACACCATTAAATTGTAATTTATAAAAATCACA
>NW_008332088.1:4455166-4504344 GCF_000622305.1 Nannospalax galili
CACCAATTACAAGGAATGAACTTTGAAACAAAAACAATTGACATTAAGGTGTCAGACAAATGAAAGCACACAAAAATTAGTGAAAATACCTTAATGTTTCTTAAACTTCCAATCCTCCTGTGTCAGCTTCTTGAATGCTGAACTTATGTATACAAGGTATATTTCACCATGCCCAGCTCCAATGCACTCAACTTTAACAAAATTTGTGCAATAGTGATGTATCAACAAGGAAAACAAAAACACACACAATTCACTTGAATATATACACACATAGGTAGATGATAGATGATGATAGATAGATAGATAGATAGATAGATAGATAGATAGATAGATGATGATGATAGATGATAGATGACAGATATTGATAGATGATGATGATGATAGATAGATAGATGATAGATAGATAGATGATAGATAAATGATAGATAGATGCATGATGCCACCAAAGTTTTCTCGGGGTCTCTTGCGCTATTGGAAAAACCATATAACATATTTTTATATGAATTTATTATGGTTTATGCCCTTGGTATGGAGGGGGTAAATGGGGATTTTACAAAGAAATGCACACCGGCACCCAGTTCTGTGCCGCTCAGTCAGCTGTTCCAGGCTGCTTTTGTGCCTTCCCACAGTCTCTGTTAACTTTCACCCATGCATCTTGAGTCTGCATTATCTCCCAAGGTCTGTAAATTCCCCTTCTCATTTCCACGCAGGTGAAACACCAGGGCCATCTTTTTCTCTACACCTGCCACTGAGCGTTCCTGCGGCTCACAGCTTCCTTCAAAAGATGGCACAGAAAACATCTCCGCAGTTATTCCTGCAGCAGGCCCTGCCCCTTGGTGGAAACAGGAAGTTTGGGAGACACTCCACTCCTTTCATTGGCTCTTACAATCATCCCACAAATCTTCTGCTAATGTCTCTAAGCCTTGTAGGGGGTGACAGATGTAGGGCGATCTCTCTTGTATCATGACAAGATAGTGATTTCTTGGGCTTCCCCATTATTTGTCTTTAAGCTCTGACCATTGATCTACCTCAGTGGTGTTTCTTCTATTATAAAGACAAATGGAAGGAAGTAGACACATTTAAACAAACATGAATGTAAATACAAATGTCTAGAAGATATCCCAATAGATGTACTATATCCATTAAACAGTATACTTGTGATGGCTTCCCCATTAAGGTCTGTAGTCTTTCTCAACATAATGCATGGCCTGGTCTACAGCACCAGTTATGTGTTCCACCCCTAGGAGCAGACCATATTCAATTAGAAATTTGTCAGTTGTACATATGTTGGTTGAGCCATTATTGCACTTGCAGGCATTGCTTGGCATGTCCATAGTGTGCAACACGTGGTGTCCATTGTTGAGTAGAATCATAGGAGATCCTTTCTTCCCCAGCCATATGTATAGTGCCTCTGGAAATATGAACATCATCCATCCAGTGGCATAGATTTTATTGTAGTCTTAGCTCCATCTCTTCTTCTCCCATGCTCACAACATGCAGTGTCTTCAGCAACATGGCCTTGCCAACCTTTCTAGTGTACAACTGACATTAATAGTAATAGCCTTGGTGAATTTGATGATCTCTAGCATCTCTTTCTGACTAACAGCTCAAAGGGGGGCACCTACCCCTGGTACTGTAGATTGTCTTAACAGTTTTATATTTTGTGAGTCTCTGTCTTCACCTTACCCAACCATAAAACTTCCAAGAATTTACAGCTATAACTGGCCTTTGCTTCTTTAGGTATCTTTCCAATGGGTTTCACATCTGTAAAACATTCGAAGGAAGGTTAACATCATATATTAAATCAGTCATAGACAAGGTCTCACACAACATGAAAAAGTTTTGTCCATTCGTATTAACTGTTTTCTCCATAGCGCCTTGTTAGGTACCATAGCATAGGTACAAGGCATTCATTTGGTTGGCTCTTTATCATTTTTAGCTATTCCTTTGGACTCATTTCACACTTGGGAGATTTTACATGGAGTCACTTTGTATTCTTTTATTCTTGATACACTTACTGGTATTGCTTCCAGTTGCCTGACCCTACACTGGGCTAAAGAGGCAGAGGCTTTCTCTTGTCCCCACTGCACTTGTTTGTTCTGTGAATCAGGCAGGCACTGGGTCTGCTTCCTGACTGTAGCCATATCTATCATTTCTCGAGTGACTACACCTGGCTGCTGGGGGAGAACTTGGTGGGAATAACTGCTCCCACCCCTAGTATAGCCTTTAGGAGAAGAGAAATGCTTCTTATTTAATCCTTGTGGATTTTTAACCACCCCTGGGACAGTTTTTATTCTTGGAATGCCTTTTTAAAACTGTTCTGGTTTTAAACTCCAGAAACTCCTTAGTACTGAATTTGGTTTTCTATCAATCTTTTCTCTACAAGATTGGGAATTTGGGCTCGACATAAGTCTTGCCACATTTGTCTTCAAGTAACCAAAATGGGCCATTTCTTCTGTCTGCTCTCTTCTATATCTCTCATAGGGTTTTCTGCCATTTTACAGATACATTTTACATGCTGGTCAGAACCATTTAGATTTTCCAAAGCCTGTGTCACTTTACAAAGGTCCATAAAAGGGCTTAGTAAAACCAGTAAAGCCCCATACCTTTTTCGAGGTCCCAGTTGAATTAAGCTTTCCTTCATATATCTGGTGAACACTGTCTTATCTGGCCCAGTGAACTGGGCATCATATATTTCTTTTCTCATATCTAGTTCTCTCAGTAATGCCTGTGCCTCCTTTATAGTCCTCCAGCCCCTGCTAATCATGTTAGTCTCCCTTGGTGATGACCAGGTATCTTTAACGCCTTTAAACAGCTATCCCATTAAGGACTGCTCCGCCCTGCATTGGCCTAGGTTGAACAGCCTACATTGCAAAGAAGGACGGGTTGTTATATAACTCATCTATGAAGCTTCTGAAGAACTTAGACTGATGTCATTTGCTCCCATGCCCCATATTCTCACAAGCCACATGTCTAGGGCTCTCTGATTGCTTGCTTGTAAGTTTTTCCTAGTTTTAAGAGTTCTAGTATGGAATATTTTCTAGCTACAGCACTCTTAGCTTTTTATTTTCTTTTATGTCAATGGTTGAATCTGAGGGGCAGCTTTAGCTACTTTTGGTTGTTAGATCTTTTTCCCTTTTACTGTTATCTGTCTCTTCCTCTGAGTTCTTGGAACTTACACAAGTTAAAGTGTACCACTTTTTTTTCTTTCTCTCAAGCTCTGCAACTGCGTCTGCCAGGACCTGCCTAGCATTTTTAGCTTCCCCTGCCTGGGGCTAATCTTTTATTATGCAAAGTGGCCATGGCCCCTCTCTAGGTGCTCCCTTTGGATCCAAAGCAGGTAAAAGTTTTCCTAGCCTTTCCATAACATTTAACAAATCTTCATATATCTGCAACATACCCCCACATTTACAACATAGCTGTGGCCCATGCTTCTGTGTAGCTGGCTTCTTTTTAGTAATCCATTGTCAAAACCACATCAGCACCACCATCCGCTCTCTAGCTTTTTCCAAACTACAATGGTTTGTCATTAACATCATACTGACAGCTATGCCAATTTTCTCACCAGAGTTTTCTCAGGGTGTCTTGCACGATCAAACAAACCATGCAACATATTTTTATATGAATTTATTATGGTTTATGCCTTTGGGTAAGGAGAGGGCAAATGGGGAGAATTACAAATAAACACATACCGGCAACCAGCTCTGTGTGGCTTAGCCCACTGTTCCAGATCTCTTCTATGCCCACAAACAGTCTCTGTTAACTTTTGCCCAAGCATCTTGGGTCCACAGTCTCACCCCAGGTCAGTAAATGCCCCCACTCACATCCACACAGGTGAAATGCTGGGGCCATCTTTTTCTCCACACCCACCATCACGTGTTCCTGGTGGCTCATGGCTTCTGTTCCAAGATGGAACATAAATCCCTTCCCCAGTCAATTCTCTGCAGTAGGCCCCACCACTTGAGGGAAACAGGTAGTTTGGGAGACAATGCATATATGTATAATATATGAATAAACATATCATTTCCAGAAAACAGCACACCTGTAACCTGAAGTTCCTTCATCTGACCACTGGTTCCACCTCCTTTCCACACTCTGCAGAAGGAGTCAAGCAGGCAGAAGCCCATAACCTTTCCCACCCAATGAGTTGCATGAAGGGTAGGAACTGCTGTCATATTCAGCATGGGGGAACAGAGCTGTGGGTAAGAGGGGTGAGAAAGCACTGGGGACCCCATAGGGTGAGACAGAGCCTTGTGGGCTCTGCAGGAGAGATGAGACATTTGGACCATGGGGTGAAACAGCACCCATGGGCTGAGGCTGCATGCAAAAGTATGGTGGAAAATACAGGGTGAACCAAGCTGGTGGCAGGCAATTCAGATACGAGCCTATGAGAACTCATGCCTTTGTAAGTCACCCTTTCTCAGATGTGATAAACTATGCAAAATCCACAATAGAAAGTATTCTCTCAGTTTGCCAGCCTTGGGACCTCAAAGAGTATGGGCACTCAGGACTCCAAGAACAGGGAGGAGAAAATTGGTGAAGTCAGCAAGATAGACAAACTGTGGTAGCTTTGGAAAAACAATGAGATTTAGCAGTGGTCACATGGGTTATACAATAGATCATAAAATATGTAATTAAAATGACACAGGCCACACAAAAGCAGACTGACTCAAAGGATGAAATCTCCAGGTTTCAGCAACCCTGCAAATGTGGAACAGCTCAATTACTTGAAAATGGAGGCCACTACCACATCTGTCTGAAAATTCCCTAAGGCTTATGGAGAGCCTAGAAAAAAAAAGTACTAGCTTTGGAAGCAGACATGGAGCTCAGGAAGGAGGCATGGTCGCGTCTTTTCATAATAAAAGATTTGTGTGAGGCAAAAGAAACAGCCTTGGAGAGACGAAAATGACTAAGGAGTTAATGGTAAATTCAGTTCAGCCTCAGAGCTTGAGAGAGAAGAAAAGTGGGAGATTTGAACTTGTACAAGTTATTGGGACTAAGAGTTAAAGGACCCAGAGAAAAAGGAAGATAGTAATGAGAAAAGAAACAACCTAGATATAAAAGTAAAGTTGCCTCTCAGATGCAACTTTTAATACAAAAAGAGAAAAAAGTTAATAATACCATAGCTAGGAGAAAATACTCCACACTGGAGCTCTTGGGACTAAGAAAGTCTTTCAAACAAACAATCAAAGAGCTCCTCACCACATGGCCTTGTGAGGGTACAAGACATGGAAACAAATGACATCAATTTAAGTCCTTTAGAATAATCACAGCTTAGTTATATAATCATGCATCTGTGCTTTAGACACAGGCGCTTTAACCTAGGCCAACAGAGGAGGGAGCAGTCCCTAATGGAATGGCTTGTACAAGGAATTAAAGATACATGGTCATCACCAACAAAGATTCCCATGATTAGCAGTGGCTACAGGACTATAATAGAGGGACAGGTGTTACTGAGAGAACTAGGTATGAGAAAACCAATAGGATGCATAATGCCAAGTGTGTGGGGCCAGATAGGTTTGTGTTTTCCAGAGATATAAAGGAAAGCTTAATTCAACTGGGACCTCAAGAATGGTATAGAGCTTTAATGGTTTTTTTAAGTCCTTTAATGGGACAGGATCTGTGTAAAGAGGGAGGCTCTGGCATATCTAAGTGACTCAAACCAGTGTGTAAAATGTGTCTGTAGAAGAATAGAGCAACCTACAAGAGATATCAAAAAGACCAGATAGAAGAAATTATCTGTTTGCGTTACTGGAAGACAAATGTGGCAAGATTTATGTGGAGCCCAAATTCCCAGTAAAAATTGATAGAAAACCAAATTCGGTACTTAGTAGTTTCTGGAAGGCTTTAAAACCTGAAGAACAGTTTACAAAAGATATTCAGAGGATAAAAACAGACCCAGAGGTGTTTAAGTGTCTCTAAGGATTAAATAAGGTGCATTTCTCTCCTGAGAAATGCTATTCTAGGGGTGCAGGCAGTTTTTCCCACCAGGGCCTTCCCTAGCACCCAGGTATGGTCAATGGAGAGGTAGCAGATATGGCTACAGCCAGGAGGCAGACCAAGGGCCTGTCTAACTCAGGGAACCAACAGGTGTGGCAGGGACAAGAGATCCTTTGCCTCCTTAGCCCCTTGCAAGGTTAGGCAACTTGAACCAGCACTGGTAAATTTATCAAGGATAAAAAGATACAAAGAGATTCCATGCAAAAATACAAAGAATATGGGATGACTCCAAAGGGATACTTAAAGGTAATGAACTAACCAAGTTAATGCCTCTTACCCATACTATGGTACCTAACAGACATCTATGGAGAAAGCAATTAATATAAATGTATAAAACCTTTCCATGCTCTGTTAGACATAGTCCATGATTGATTTAATATGTGAAGTTAACCTTTGAGTGTTTTACAGATGTGAGACCCATTTAACAGATATCAAGCACACTTGAAGAAACAAAGGCCAGCTATAGCTATAAGATTCTTGGGAGCTTTATGGTTGGGTAAGACACAAGTAATACCCACAAAACTGTTTGGGAAGGGCCTGCAACACCTAATCCTGTATAAAATAAAAACAAAGGATCCTAAACAAATTGCAGTACCAGGGGTGGGTTGACCCCTTATGAGCTGGTGGCCAGAGATATCTTAGACACCCTCAAATTTACTAGGCTATTGCCACTAATGTTGATTGTACACTAGAAAAGGTTGTTAAGGCCATGTGGAACACATATCTGGTGCTGTAGACCAGTCCAACCCCTTGTCAGAAAAGGCTATAGGCCCCAGCAGGGAAGCTGCTGCAAGTATGAATATGATACACCTGTTGGTATATCATCTAGGCATTTGTATTTGCACCCATGTTTGTTTAGATCTGTCTGCTTCCTTTCATTTCTCTTTACAGTAATGGAGACAACCACCAAGATGGGTCAGCTGCCATGTCTTGAAGACAAATGATGGAGAGGCCCAAGAGACCAATATCTCTCCATGATCATCCCACACTTATCACCCACTCCAAGACTCACGGATCTTTGTAGAAGAAGGGGGTGGAAAGTTTATAAGATCTGGAGAAAAGGGATGGAGTATAAGCTGAAATTCCTCCATCTGACCTCTCGTCCCACCTCCTTCCCATGCTCTGCAGAAGGAGTCAAGTAGGTGGAAGCCCATCTTCTCTCCCCAAAAATAAGTCGCATGAATGGGAGGAGCCACTGCCATATTGAGCACAGGGGAACAGAGTGGTGAGTGGTGGGCAAGCAGGATGAGGTGGCATGTGGGGACTCCACAGGGCAAGACTAGGCACTCAGACCATGGGATGAAGTGGCACCTGCAGGGCGAGGCAGTGCTCAAAAAGCTGATGGAGACACCAGGGTGAGACGAGCTGGTGGCAGGCATTTCAGATACAAGCCTATGATAACTCATGCCTTTGTAAGTCACCCTTTCCTTTCTGTGATAACTATGCAAAACCCAAAATAGAAAGTATTCTGTCAGTTTGTCAGCCCTGGGGCATCAGAGGGCATGGATGCGCAGGTCTCCCAAGAAGGGGGAGGAGAAAATATGGTGAAACAATGCCACAAAGGCTGGCAGGATACTTGTTCTACTTTACATCCCATTCTTAGAAGGGTCAAGGAATAATCTTCCACCAAACATTCTCATGGGGGAGACCTCAATCATAGCACTGGAAGATGGGAAAAAGCAATATTGATTCACCTTCCCTGGCTTCATGATAATTTAGAAAAAAAAAAATGTGTATTTTGTAAATTTGTGTGTTTTGAATCTGTTACACAAAGCACTCATTTATCAGACTTCTGGATTTTGCCCTGCACATACATAACTGGTTACCAAAATGTCAGTAATATTTTTAATTAATCACAATATTTTATGTTCACTGTTTTCAAATTATTTTTTTATTTATGCATATATGCATGTGTCTGTATGAGTACATGCCATGTATGTGCTGATGGCTAAGGAAGCAGGGGAGGGTCTTAGAACCCCTAGAATTGGAGCTACACTTTTTTGAGCTGCCTGATATGGGTACTCGGACCTGAACTCCAGTTGACTGGAGAGCAGAATGTACTCTTAACTGCTGAACCGTCTGTTCAGTCCTCTATGTCCACATATTTAAAATGAGCCTCTGAACTGAATAGGGTGAAAGTTTTGAAATATATAACTTATTTTCAATATGCTTAAATTTTTACTATTTCTAAAGACTGATTTTGAGCCATGCTAAAATATAAGTTAAAAATTACGGACTAAGGTATGAGAAGAGAACTTTAATTTCACATTACTTTTGGAATGTCTGAAGGTTATATGATGATAAAACTGGCTTGGAAAGCTGGTGGGATGAGCTTTCATTGTTTGTCACATTATTTTTCATCTTGTGACTCTGCATGATTGTCTTTTTAGTGGAATCCAAAATCTAAAATCACATATAACTTTACTTATATACAAAGAGAGCATTAAGATTCTATCATTAATGAACAAAGTTGCCAGAATCTGACATTAAGTTCTTTCAGATCCTACCTGATATAACAATAGGGTCCATTTATGTATATTTCAAAATTCCCCACATTTCTTCTTGAGAAATTATATATTTCAAGAAAGTAAAAGAACAATGATCAAAAGTGAATAGCAAAAATAATTTCAAATAAGAAGAAATTAAACCAAATGAATTATACTTCCCAAAGGTGTGTGACATGTTTTGATATGCATATAAAATGAAATGATTACTACATTCAAATGAACTAGAACATTCATCAACTCACTTAGTTACCACAAGGCTACATTTTTTTCCTTTTTTTAAAAAATATTTTATTGTTTTTATTTTATGTATCTGAGTGTATTGCCTGCATGTAGTAAGTGCACCCATATTGTGCAATGCCCGAAGAGGACAGAGGAAACTGTTGGATCCTCTGGAACTGGATTTAGACAGTTGTTAGTTGCAATGTGGGTGCTGGGATTCAAACAAGGATATTCGGCAAGGTCAGTGTTCTTAACCACTGAGCAATCTCTCCAGCCCCAAGGCAACATTTCTTAAACCTCAACTTTTTCGCAAATTTCTATCATATAACACAATATTATTGACTATAATCATAAGTCTATTCATTAGATTTCTATTCTCACTTAATATATAAACCCATATTTGTAGTATTTCCCCTCCATCACTAATGTCTCTTCTGCTAGTCCATGGTAAACACTTTTCTAAACATTTCAGTGTATTTAAGGTTTTTGTTTTAAAAGTTGAATTTGTAAATAAGATGATACAATTTTTTTGTATTGGGGCTTCTTACACTCACAATAATTTCTAAATTTAATATGCTGTTAAAAACTGCAGTGTGACTTGTGCTTTAAGCGCTGCATAATATTTTGTTATATTTATGCACAAATAGACACACATGCTCACCATACTATTTTGATCATTCATTTACTGGCAGACATGATGATTTGGTTATTTCAAATTCTTGATTTTTTTATGAATAACTACAAAAAACGTGAGTGTCCTCTGTGCAGTTTATTTTACCAGCCTTGTGTGCACACTCAGAAAAAGACTGCACAGTCATTTGAGAGTATTCTTTTTAACTCCTTCAAAACTTCTATATTATTTTCTGCCTGGTTGGACCAATCTCTATTCTCATCAACCATGTATAGTATTTTACTTTCTAAACATCCTTGTCAATGTTTCTTGCATTTTAAATTTTGCTTGACACAACATTCCAATTTTATTTTTTTCCATGTATCGATCCAGTTTTGCAAACCACTTAAGTGAATATCCTTCCCTTGCTGTGTCCTCTTGATTAGTCAAAAATTATTCACCATATATACTTTATTTGTTTCTTTATGGGCCATGGAATATGCTTGTGGATCTACAAATATGCTTTAACACTAAACACTAAATGGATTTGATTAATGTTATTTTACAATTTTTAAAAATATTCTATTTATTATTTTTATTTTATGTGTATGAGCATATTGCCTGCATGTATGTGAGTGCACCCCTGTCATAAAATGCCATGGAGATCAGAAGAGGGCTTTTGGATTCCCCTAGAACTGGAGTTAAGGATGGTTCATAGCCACTGTGTGGGCGTTGAGAATCGAACCCAGGTCTTCTGCAAGAGCAGTCAGTGCTCTTAACCACTGAACCATCTCTCCAGCTCCTAAAATTTGAAACAATGAATAAGGATACTTCCAATTCTTCTCTTTCAAGATTGTTTTGGCTTATCTGGGCCTTTTGCAATTTCACACAAATTTTAGGATTAGTTTTCCAGCCCTACTGAAAATGCCTATTGGAATTTTGACAGTGAGTATATTAAGCCTTTGTATCACTTTGTATATTCTACAGTTTTTCCAATTTTAATGCTTCCAATCAATGACCATGTGATGCTGTTCCATTGATTTCTGTGTTCTTCCGCTTCCACAATCAATACTTTATAGGTTCCCAAGTACAAAACTTTCCTCTCATTAAATTTATTCCTAAGTATTTTGTTATTTTTGATAGGTTGTGAATGGCACTGTTTGACTGAGTTCTTTGTCTGACAGATTGTCATTGGTGTATCATTAATGTCACCTCCTGTGTATGATGATTGTGGTTCTGCACGTTTATGACTTCATTTATTATCATTGCCTTCTTTATGACAGCCTTTTAAGTTTTTACATATAAAAATGTCAATGAAATAATGAAGATCTTAGGTGACTGTGATAAACAACTATATGCCAAAATTAGGTAAGCAAAAATAATTTAATTATTTTCATAAAAGGACTTCCTGTCATGTCTGTATGAAGAATTACAGAGTCTAAACATATCCTTAAAAACATAGATTGAGGAGTTGGAGAGATTTCTCAGTGGTTAAGAGCACTGGCTTTTCATGCAGAGGACCTGGGTTTGGGGTACCAGCACCAACACAGGGGCTAACAACCATCCAAAACTTCAGTTCCATGGAATCCAATGTTCCCTCTGGTGTCTGCAGGCAAGCCTGTCACAGGTGTACTTACATAAATGTAGGCAAATACTCATGCATAAAATAAAAATGAATAAATAAAAAATTAAATATATTAATTTGAAATTTTTTAACATTCTTATGAAACAGATATCCTGGACCAAATGATTTTAAAATGTATTCTACAATGAACTGAAAAAAGAATTAATTTAATTTTTTCTCAAAGTTGTCTAAAAAAAAAAAAAATCAGAATTAAAAGAAATCAGACCAGACTCATGTAATGAGGCCAAGCAGGTGTAGCTATTCTAATATCACACAAAACAGACTTCAAATTAAAATTAATTAGAAGAGTCAGGGAAATGTCACTTCTTAGTAATTAAAGAGAAAATGCACCAAGAAGATATTACAATCCTAAACACATAAGCACCAAAAACGGTGTACCCAATTTCATAAAAGAAATTTTACTATATCTAAAAACACACATTGACTCCAGAATATTGATAATGGGGGACTCCAATGCCCCACTGTCACCAGTAGACAGGACATGCAGACAAAAAGTAAAGAAGTGATGGCCTTAAATAAGTAAATACAATATATAATAAATAAATAAACAATATAATGGACCTAACAGATACCTACAGAATATTCCACCAAAACACCAAAAAATACACCTTTTCTCAACAGTCCATTGAACTTTTCCTAAAACTGACTACATATTCTAATACAATGAAGGTCTGCACAAGTCGAGAAAATTTGTACTATCTTACTGTACTCTATCTCATCACAAAGGAATATAGCTAGATATGAACAATGATAAAAATAGGAACAAAGCAAAAAAAAAAAACTCTTAGAAACTAAACAATACATGACTGAATAAAATTTGGAACAAGAAGGATTTTTTAAATAAAAACATTCTGAAATTGAATGAAAATTAAAATACATTACAAAGCATATGGCACACAATGAAGGCAGTCTCAAAGGAAAATTTATAATATTTAGTTCCTACACCAGAAAAGTGGAAGCACCACATATAAATAAATTAATGTTGTAACTACAGATTTTTGCAAACCAAGAGTGACAACACATAAAAATAGTAGATTCAAAGAGATAAATAAAATCAAGTCTGAAATAAATGAAATAGAAATAAAAAAAACCAATACAAAAAATCAATGAAGTAGTGGTTCTTTGAAAAGATTAAGAAAATTAAAATTCTTAATGAAATTAACCAAAAGAAAAAGAGAAATTATTTAAATTAATAAACTCAGATGAAAGGGATTCATTAAAAATACCATTAGAAAATTCAGAAAACCAAAATGTCATACTTTAAAAATCTGTATTTCACTAAATTAGAAAATCTGAAATAAAAGGATAAATCTCAAATATGTGTGGCAATACGTTAAATCAGTCTGAAACAAATAAATTAGACAGACCAACAACAACAAACAATATAGATGAAAAGAAATAAAACAGGGAAATACCCTATGACCTCCTAAAAAAATCACATATAATATCTGTACATGAGTACATGTGTATTGCTTAAGGCTATATAACCAAAACACACTGTCAGACAGGAGGAACCTCCCTTCTAGTATTTGGACAGGGTATTTCAAAAGACTCAAAAATTAACACAGGCTAATATCACAGCCATTGATTTCCTTGAAAGTAAGACCTTATTGCCAAAGACACAACATACTTTGGACACAGGACTTGGGGCATGGGAGCTGGAACTGACCTGGAAACCTCCTACCTAAATACTAGTGCTCATATTTTCAGAGGATATAATGCAAGATGATAAGGTAGAAAATCACAATAGCACAGCCCCAGTTTTAAAGCCTAATAATGACAACAATTCCTAGCACAGTAGACTATCTCTATTGGCACAGTAGTAGCATTTTCATCTTGGTGGTAATCAATAGCTGCCAAATTTGACTAAAAGCCCACTCAATGGGAAGAAACTATAAAGACAGCCAAAAAGTCATGGCCTGAGACATCATAGATCCTAGAGAAAACCGTGCATCTGCCACATCCTTAGAAGCATGCTATTTCTTGTTGTATATTAAATATGTATCCTTATATTTACAATTATACCTGTCACCACTCACCAGAGAAGTTTATTTTTGCAATAGATGGAGATTATTACAGAGCTCCACAGCAGACCTGTAAGATGCCCAACCCTAAGTGAAACATCTAAAATTGAACCTCTACACCAAAGACTCATAGAATGTAGCTAAATTTCCTTTTGGGAGGTGTAAACAACTTCAAACTCCTCCTCTCTTTGTCCCCAAAGCAAACCGAGGTAAGATTTTGTCAAACTGAAGTCTGGAAAACCAGTGAGCTTATTGGGCTTATTTATAGAGCAATGAGGGATAGATTACTTACAGGAATATGTGTGCTCCCCACCTAACAATGGAAGTTCTTCAACTAAGCTTGGATTGTGGTCCCCCCACAGCCACTCAAAATGGCAAAAGAGCCTCCCCTAGACTTCCTCAGCTTATATACCCTTAGCTCATCCCCCCTTGTGCATCTAAGGCCAGCTGACATGTGGTTGCATGGGTTGCATGAATCTCCCTGACCCTCCTTCCTTATAGAGCATTATAGTCAAAAAGTTAATGATGATCTTAGACAAGCAGGTGCAACCAAGCTTGGGAAGAAGGTGTCTGTCTGTGCTCTGTCTGTTAGAAGGCAGTCTTAAGTAACATGAAACATAGAGAAATGCAGGTTGAGAGAATACTAATCTAGCTCTCAACTATCATCAATGAAGCTACCTCATACAACAGAGAATGACTAACACAGAGAGCCACAACTGGTCAAAATGTAGATAAGAAGAGTCTGCAAAGTGTGTGTCTGTGGATAGTTCTCCTATATATTAAAGCTCACCCACTCAGGGCTCAGAAACCACCGTGGAGGAGGAGACATAAAGATTATAAAAGCCAGGGGTGGTTGATGAATACAAGGGAACAGAGTTTTCCAGGATTCTGAAACTTCCTTATATGGACTCACACCAAGAGAGACAACATGCACAAGAATCATGCAAACTCAGTCAGACAGTAATCTAATATAGAGCTGGAGAAATGGCAAGACCCAAACTTAGTCAATGAACTATCAGCAATTGATCACTGCTGGGTGAGGGAGAACTGATCTTGTTTAAGGGAGTTATGCTAGATCAACTGAGCAGGCTCCAGTGTATGAACTCACAGCAGGTGATATCTGGAGACAAAAATTTGACTATATAGGCCCTAACATATATGACAGAATGAATGAAATCCACTGAAGGACATGGAGGGCATTCAAAAAATGGAGGGGTACTAAATATGATTAAGATGTAGTGTATAAGTGTACAAAATTCAATAAAACATGTTGAAAAAACATATAACATATTTAAAAAGAGCCCAGGACCATATTGACTCCGGGCAGAATTTTACCAAACATTTAAAGCAGAAAAATCCCAACAATCCTCAAATTACTCTATAAAATATAAAGTAAAGAGTCTTCATGATTTTTTTTTTCTGTGAAGTCAGTATTACTCTAATACCCAAACCAGATTTTGACTAAAAAAAAAAGTGCAGTCCAATATCTCTGATGAACATAGGTGTAAATATTTTCAATAAAATTCAAACAATAAAAAAGTCAAAATCTTTATCCACCATGATGATGCTGGCTTCATCTCAGAGAAGCAGGGATGGTTGAACATATATAAATCATTATATGTAGTCCACCATATAAGGAGACTCAAGGATAGAGGACATAAATCACAAAAATCATCTCACCAGAAAGAAAAGGCCTTTGACAAAATCCAACTCAATTCATGATTAAGAGTAAAGGGAAATCTAGGGTTATACAGGAGATATATCAACACAACAATGAGCTTTCTGAACAGGGCTCCAATTGTTCAAGCATTAAGTCCAACAAATGACCAATGGAACTACATGAAACTAAAAAAAGAAAACCTTCTGTACAGTCTGTACAGCAAATAACACCATCATTCCAGTGAAGAGGCTACAGAATGGGAGAAAGTCTTTATCAGCTATTCCTCTGAGAGGGGATTATTTTCTAGAAAATATAGAAAGAACACAAAAAATCTAAACATCATAAAACAATGCACAGTGCTAGACAGGTGAGACTTCCCTTCGTGTGGTTAGTCAGAGTTTTCCAAGAGACTCAAATTAACACAGGCTATTGTTGAAGCTCTTGGATTTCTCACAGAACAGGAAGGTAAATCTCTACTGCTAAAGACAGGACATAATTTGGGCACAGAACTTGGAGCAATGGAGGAGAAAATGACCTGGAATCCTTCTACCTAAAGTTTAGTTCTCATGGTTCTAGAGGTTACTATACAAACTGCTAAGGGAGAAAAACAATCAATGGTCTAACCCAACCCTAAAGACTAGTAGCCATAATGACTGGCACAGCAAACTACCTTTATTGGTGCAGTAGTGGACGAGTTACCTAGGAAGGAATCAGCAGCTATCTAATAGGATTTAAAGTCCTCACAGTGGGAGGAAACTCATGGGTGGCTCTGTAAACAGCCAAATACACATAGCTAGAGAGGTCATAAATCCTAAGGAAAACCCTACCTCTGTCATATCTCTAGACAAATGAAATTTTTTACTCTATGTTAAATATAGACCCTTATATTTACAGAGAAGTGTAATGTACACCACTCACCTTTTTCAATAGATAGAGGCTACCAAAAAGTTCCACAATTGGGCACACATAGAGAATATATGTCCTGGGTGAGATAGCTTCAGTGGAACCTTTACACCTAAGGCTTTTAGAACATAGTGGAACAGGGTGTAGAGAGAAAACTAGTGCATTACTGTACTCTCACCAGTGAAGCTTCCTTATACAAAAGAGTTCTATGCAAGCAGAAGGCCACAACTGGCCAAGTGTTAGAAAATAAGTCACTACAGAATGTGTGTCCATGGATAGGAATCCCATATTAAACTTTAAGCACCCACTACTTAGGGACCATTGCAGAACATGGGGCTGAAAGATTGTAGGATCCAGGGTTGCACCATGAACACAGGGAAACAGGAGTTTTCAGGACAGTTGAAGCATGCATATTTGAACTTGCAACAATGTCGGTATCAAGCATGAGACCCATGACAACTCAATCAGACAAGGACTCAGAGCGGAACAGGGGAAATTGGCAGTAGTGTGGTCCTAGGCAATCCCATAGCCTGAAGATTGTTGGAGACTGATTACTACTGGGTGAGGGAGAGTAGACTTTACTTATGATCCCTAAATAGATTGACTAGACTCCAGTAGATGAATTTTCACCTAGGGACATCCCAGTACCAACATTTGACTGAATGAGGCTTAACATGTATAACTGAATGCATGAGGTTTGGCAGGAGTGGTGGGAGGGGCATGGATGGGGAGGGATCTAAATTTGAATAAGAACTATTGTACAAAATGTACAAAAGGTCAACAAAAATTACAGAACAGCAATTAAAAATTTTGACAAAATCAAATAACTATAAATGCTGACAAGGATATAGGAAAAGGCAAATGCCTATCTACTGCTGGTGGGAGGAAAACCTGGGGTGGTCACTATGGAAGTCAGTGTGGAGAGTCCTCAAAATACTAGAAATTGTTCTACTATATGATTCAGCCATAGGACTCTTTGGCATATATCCAAACTTTTTACTCTTCTACAGAAATACCTGTTCACCTATGTTCATTGCTGCCTTTTCTTCTCCTTTTTGTAATTCCTTGTTTTAAATTTTATTTTGTCAATAAGAAAGCAGATTTAATGTCATATTTCTTTGTTCAAATCATCCACCTTGTAAGATTTTTTTTTCTGTTTTTTTCTTCTACATGGTTAATACCAAACATGAAAGAACAATTCCCATCAGAGATGAGCATTTTCACATGAATAGTTTTTACTAATAAAACTGGTAATAACATGTAGATTAAAATAAAACAGTCATTTGCAAATCTCCAAGGGAAAACTACACACACACATGAACTGAAATAGTGAAAACTGGAAAGGAATTGTAGAAGGAAATATTTTCAGCAAAGATAACACTTTTTTTGAATCATTAAGATCTGCCACGAGCACATTCTAATCAACTAAGTCAAGAGGAACATGTGAAATGGGTAGAATTTCTCATAGTGCTAAAATGTGGTAAGGAAAGGCACACACACACACACACACACACACACACACACACACACACCTCACCTTAGCTCTAAATTAACAATCTCAAAGCATAGGATTACAAAGAATAAAACTGCTCCCGTAGCAGCTGGACACAGGATTCTTGCACACTAATGTTGCTGCTCCTGGCGACTGCGCCGTCACTGACAGCAGGTAGTGGGCAATGGCATAAAAGGGGGACATGGACTTGGGGTAGAAGGCCAGGGTCAGCTCATCCCATGGGGACTCTATGAAGACTACCCAATAACCAACCCTGGGACAGATACCCGGCTGCCGGTTCTCCTCAGGCCAGACAGATGTCAGGCCAGGCAGAGGTCAGGGAGAGACAGCCACAGCTCAGCCCTGCCAGTTCCAGGCTTGCACCTGCTGTCCATTTCTTAAAAGCCAGATTTAGAAACAACCTATATGTCCATCAGTTGATAAATGGATAATCATAGTGTGGTACATTTACACAAGGGAATGACATTTAGCTCTTATAAATTCAAAATTATGAAATTTGCAGGAAGATGATGGAACTGGAAATAATCATACTGAGTGAGGTAACCCAGACCCGGAATGACAAACACCACATGTTTTCTAACATAGACATCCTAGATATTCATGTTTCAATTTGAAAATCCAGAGAAGTAGGAAAATTAACACTCGTGTGGGGGGAGGCTTCCTGGTAGTGGGGGTAGAATGCAGTGATATAAAGTGAACATTAGTCTAGGAATTGTTAAATGGAAGGGGGAATGGGAAATCAGTGAGAGGAGGGAGTTGAGGAGAGATAGTTAACACTACACTTTGTTAGAAAAAGTCATATGGAAACATGCCATTATATGACCTTCTTAAGCTATATACACATACCTTAAAGAAAGATATTAAAGAAACTACAATATAAGGGGGGGGGCATTGTCCCTTCTAGACACCTTAGGCTAGTAAATTAAATGACCCATCACAGGAATGGCCATGCTCCTTTGAAGCTGATGATCAGTGGTCACATAGACATTCAAACAATACTGGATATTGCCTGCTCTTAGTTACCACCAGAACCTGACAGTAAGGACCTATTGCTAAAAATATTATTTATATGAGCTGGAGAACAAACAAGAAGAAATCAAGCTGGTGTTGACTTTAAAGTCTCATCTCTACTGCCTAGCTTGATTACTGCTGGAAGGTGCTCTGCCTGCTATCCGAAGAGAAAATTAGTCATAAACCTTTCCCATGTGAATCCTGTGAGCTACAACTTGCCTGGCAAGATAATCCCAGAAGTGCAAAAGTGTCATAAACATTATGGGAGTAACCAATTTAAAGTCTGGTTTATGGGAGGGAGCCCATGCCTGACGATGAAATCAGTTATAGGGTCATCGGGAATAGGGGAGAGCCTAATACTATTATTCTTCTAAATAGATGTAGTATTTAACAGACTCTTAATTACTTATTGTAAATCACATAGGTTGATGCATCTCACAACTCTCAGCAGATAATCTACATTATGCATCAGATGGTGATTAACACAGAACACCACCACTGGCCAATGTGCGGTGAGTATCAGGCTTCAGAGCACTTATCCCTGAATATGACACCTATATCAAATTCTATCTCCTAGGATTCAGGGATCATTGCAGAAGAGTGGGCTGAAAGACTCTAAGAGATAGAAAACGTGGATGACCACAACAAACCAGACTTTTGTAGACAGCTGGGAAGGTACTTATTTTAACTAATTACAATTGTGACAGCATGTTCAAACAGCTAAGCTGAAGAAAGACAAAATCCTAGTATAGTCATGGAGAGGTGGGTCAGAAATCTAAACTCTACCTAAGGAAGTATTGACAACTACTGGTTTCTAAGGGGGAGAGTCAGTCTCTCTCATTTTACAGTGAGAATCTTGGTAGATTTACTACGGTCCACTGGATGACCCCACACCAAAGTTTGAGACAAAAAATTGACTCATAAATATATATAATATTAAAATACAATATTTTAATGTATAAATAATGTATCTAAAATTAATTAATACATATATATATCAAATGGTGTGGGAGTTGTAAGAGGGTGCATATAGGTTTGGGAGTCTATATGTTAAAATATATTGTATAATATTCATAACAAATCACTTTTAAAAGTCATCAATAAATACATAAACAAACAACTAAAGCCTTTGAAAGGTGTGGTAAAAAGAAAATTTCCTCAGTATAATGAAGGTTGTTGGTGAAAAAGCTTTGGTAAATGCTATAATTAATAAAGAAAATCAGAAAGTACTTTTTCTAATAACTAATTCATGAAAAGAATGCATATGCTTACTTCTACTATTTAAAAATACTGAGAGAAATCATAAAAGAAAAATAAATCAAAGTTTCCATAATAGCCAAAGCAATTCAGTTATCATTATTCAAATAAAATTTTATTTTATTTTATTTTATTTATGTTTTTCTCATTCAGTCCTCAAAGATGTCAGAAGAGGGTATCAGATCCCTTGAAACTGGAGTTAAGGACAGTTGTTAGTTGCCATGTGGGTGCTGGGAATCGAACCCGGATCCTCCCAAGGAGCAGTCAGTGCTCTTAACTACTGAGCCATTTCTCCATAACCTGCATAGAAATTATAAAATATATAGCAACATATAATCCTAAATAACATTGCAGTGTGATGCTTTTGGAAATAATTTTCCCATGACCTTAGTAAGTCTAATTTATACGATATGTATATCTTTCTTCATAGTTTGACATAAAGCTAATAACAGGTATATGTCATTTGTATTTATAAAACTTCTTTCTTACTATTTTGTAATAGAAGATGACAAATATATTTCTAAGATAAAAGTTATTTACATGAGGGGCTGAAGAGATGGCTCAGTGGTTAAGAGCACTGACTGCCCTTGCAGAGGACCCGGGTTCAATTCTCAGCACCCACATGGCGGCTATAAACTGTCCTTAGCTACAGTTCCAGGGAAATCCAAAGCCTTCTTCTGACCCCCACGGCATTGCACAACATGGGTGCACTCACATATATGTAGGCAATATGCTCATACACATAAAATAAAAATAATAAATAAAATATTTAAAAAGTTATTTGCATGAAGAGTTTCAATTGTGAATGATGACTTACACTTGGGAGACACAGACGGGCAGATCCTTATGAGATAAAAGCCAGCCTGGTTTGCATATCGAGTTCCAGGCCAGCCTGGAATACAGGGCAAGAACCCATCTCAAAAAAATAAATTAATTAAAAATATTGTAACTGAACTTTCAGTCATTTGGGTTATAGGACAATTTTATATATTGTGAATTTTGGGGTTTTCAGTTTTAAATGACAATGTTAAAAATATAAAACATATTACTAAACCTACTTAGAAGAATTTCAGCAGATTTTTAACTATCAAGTCCTCCTGTTTAGTTTGACATTATTTTAATTCATTTATATCCAAACATTTTACTTTAAAATATATAAATTCAAAAACTGAAAAGAAATTTCCTGTTTTAAACAAACATATGACTAGGAAACATGTGAAGATGCAGTTTCTTTAAAATAACTAGGATTTAGTCATTAATGTAAAGCATGTTTCAGTAAAAGTATTTTATTCTTTAATAAATATTTTAATTTGATTATTATGTGTGTGCATGTTTGTCTGTCTGTTGGTATGTGCATGTGAGTGAAGTTACTTGCAGAGGCAGGAATGGGGTGTCAGTTCCCCTGTAGCAGGAGTAACAGGTTATGAAGTACCTCACAGGGGTAGTTCACTGGAAAATTGAACACTGAGTGAAGTAATACAGACTCAGAAAAACAAACGACATATGTTTGCCCTCATGGGGGCAAATCCTCTTAAATTCCAGGTTCTTTTAATAGGATGATGCTATACAGCAGTCCCTTCTGCATGAAATAACTACCATCATCACGACTTCGGCTGAGCCTGATTACTAAACATCGTCAAAATTGGGCTTTTTGATGGTTGTGCTCATTCATTAAAAGACTGCCAAGCAGGGTCATTGGACCCTGACAGGAGTATCCTGCCATTTTTCCCAGCCAACTGTATGTAATCTGGCCCTAATCATACATGGTGTCCTGGATTTGGGGAAGGCTAAAGTATACAATCTAGTGAAGGATAAGAAGAGAAGGCATGATACATGCTGGGTAAAGGCTTTCCAGTGTTCATGCCCTCAGGTCATACATATACCTCAGCAACTGTTCAGTTATCTTGGTAAGTAAACTCAATAAATTCATTGGTCCCCCAGTAAAACTTTAATCAAACATTGGCTTGACACTAGAACCTTAAAATGCAATAAGCATTGCTTAACATCCCCAGGAAAAGAAGTCTCACAACAGTAGGAAAATCTTTTTGTTAATGCTATTATGTCTCATAATTATTTGAAAAAAAAGAAAATGAGAATGTAAAAGGTGTTAAAAGGATATGGGAATGGAGATATTTTCTAAAATAGAAAAAAAAGAGAAAGCCTAAGCAAGTGATGAAGGTCTGTGCAGGTTTGTTATGATTATATAAAGGATGAGACAAAAATAATAAAGACATAATCTTAAATTTTCTATGGTGATAGTATAGTCAACTAGTTTAAGGAACAAAGTATATATGTAGTCAAGGTTTATTTGAGAATATTTGGTTTTTTACTCAAATCTTATCTACAAATCACATGATAATTAAAAGTACAAGACTGGTGGAACTAACCTTACTGGATGATTAACAGGCATACTTTGAGGCCTATACTAATATGGTCAGAGGGACTTAAAGGACAGTTTTTACCCCATGCCCTCCAAGGTCAACTAAATTCCAGGGGACTATTGAGCATCTCTCAAAATGTCCTGTAACTGTGGTGAGTCACCTGTCCTCTTGTTCAGGGAGGACATGGAGACCCCACAAGATGGACTTGAACCAGTGTTCAGCCTCCAAATAGGAGGGTCAACTCAGGAAACATCTCGTTCAGACTTCCAAATGAAGCCAGACATGGTCAAGCAGGACCTTTGATTTATCTTCACACAGATGGAACTGGTAAAAGAAAGGAGCCAGGAGCTCCTCCTAAATCCATGTGACCCCTGAGGAACAGATGCTCAAACAACCTTAACTATAAAAATAAATTCATTTATTTGGGCCAACTGTATGGTCTTAAATACCAAAAAAGAAAGTATAACCAAAGAGTAAAATCAACAGTATATTTCTTTAAGAGTTCAAGGAATTATACTTCCCTGACATTAGGCTTAAGTCTGTATAAAATGTTATTTAGAGAATTATTTTTCATTGATGATTTTGCTCCTAACCAAAAAGTGCTGTTCAGATGTAAGACTTCACATTTTGGTCTCCAATACTGTAGTGCCCACATGTAGCTAAGGGAGACAACCAGCTATTGTTCTAAAATGATGGATAAATTTGTTTTCTCCCCCTATCTAGAAGCCTTTGAGATTGACCTGACACTGATTCTAACCACTCCACCAGTTATCAAAATACCTGAAAACAAATCCTGAATCCATCACTCTAGAGTCCAGCCTTAGAAGCCAAAGGAAAAATGATGAGGGACACAATAGCGGGATCTTCTTGGTTGCCCTTGTCAAGAAATTCCAAAAGACTGTCATATGAACATTTGAAAATTGCCCTGTTCTGTTTTTCTAGTTCCCTGTCTAGAACTTAGAATACTAATTACTCTTGCCTTTACTTCTCCTTCACATCGCCTAGTCATGATTCAAGGACTTTCTTTTCCCCCTAGAAATAAGAGTATGCAATTTTGGGAGTCTTTCATATAGACCCACTGAAGGGATACTCCAATTGCCTTACCCTGTGTCCCTGTTCAACATGGAAGAAGCCAGAGCGGTCTGTGTCCTGATTCCCTATTGGCAATTTGGGTAACCTTTTCAGAGGATGATGTGGTAAGAATAAGAAATAGGAATTGTCTAGGCAGTTAGGGCAAAAAGACCCCAAAGAAAAGTAGCCAGTTTCTTGGCTAAAAGTCAAAATGTCCTTGGGCTTCTTAGCAACATACTCTGTTCCAAAGGCCAAAAATGTCTAAAGCATTTTAGGGAGCTTGTATCTAATCTTTAAAAGGTTTTAAAATATCTCTTCAGAGGGGGAAATGTTAGAGTAGCCAAATTCCCATAAAACTAAATAAATAAATCAAAGAAGAAGAAAGAGTACATGAAGTTATCAGAAAAAAGTGATGGGGTGATATTGGAAGAGTTGGAGGGGAGGGATTTGCTGGATGGATTTGATAAAAATCTCCTTATATACATGTATGAAATTCTCAATAAATTATTTATGTAAATAGTAAAAAAGAATAAAATGCACTTGTGCTTGTAATTAACTATTCAGAGTCTCTCTACCTGCTACTTTAGTCTTTTAACTCAGAAATTTATAATTTTAATGATAGTATATAGTTGATGTATTAATTCCATTTTCAAAAGGCAGTGCTCTAAAATATTCCTCATAAAATGGCTGAGTGTGTATACTTTTATGACTCAGAAAAGTATTCTCCAAAATTCTGTTTTGTTTATGCTATATTTTCAATAAAAATTCTTCCATATAGGAATTCTTCATCATCCAATTCAGTGAATCAAATAATACCAAATTAAGCTCATTGAACTATAATGAAATGTGAAATATCAGTGTAATTTTCTGTTTACCAAAGAAACTTTATAATCTTTGTTAGGTGTTGGTGATTGGTGATTATTCACAGCAAAATATAATGTTCAAAATTTTAAAAATATGAGTTTCAAGATTCTTCTGAAAATAAATTTAAATGTTACTTTTGCATCATTATTAAAATTAAATAATTAGACTCAGTTCTTAGAGAAATCTGCTTTACTGTCAGTTTAGATAATTACATTCGTGTTTCAGTTCTTAGCTAATATTTTTATACTATATGATTTATAAATCATGCAGATACTTTAATTTCCTAATTATGTGAAATATATGGCATTAATTCAGTTTATTATTCATGCTACATTCATTGAAATTATTACATTATATTATATAAAATATGATTTCATATTTATAATATTCATATTTAAGTATAATTTTAATAGTAGTCATTTTAATGAGTTCTTCAAAGTTTCTGGTGAACATAATTGAGGGACTATGGAAGGTTATTACTGTGAGGTCTTTTTAAGTATCTTCTGATTAATTGTAATAGTCATTTTAATCAGTTCTAAGTTTCTAGGAATAAATGAGGGACTACAGAAGTTTCTAACTGTGAGGTTTTTTTCATATCTTCTGAATTAATTATTGTGATTACTGGGAGAAAACAGAAAGGTAAATTTGTCTGTGAATAGCAAAAAAGCTAAAGATGCTTTCCTAAACGTCTCTTCGGAACAACAGTGAATGAAGAGTTCCGATAGGGAAGGGTAGAGAGACTCAGTTCAGTTACTGTTCACTAAAACTCTAATTCTATGGTTGATATGAAACAATGTTCAAGCAAAGGATGAAGACATTTCTGGATATAGAAGAAATAGAGAAAGAAGATCCAATGAAAGTCCGATACTTACTTAAAGTGATTTCTTTGAGTTCTCAGGTAGCAAAGACAGGCAATGCCTCTGAGAATCTGATTTTTACAGAAGGTCAGAGTTCATAAATCAGGAAATTGGACAAATACACAGAATTCATTGTGTTTTAAAAGATATAAACTCAATATAAGTCAGTTTTCAATAAAAATGATAATGAGGTTTCTTCTTATGAAGCTATGAATTACAGAATTCATCTGTAGAGAAATATACTTCTTTATTTATTGAAATAGAGAGAATAAGATTTTCTTAAACAAAAAGGAATTAGAAGTATAAGTACTGATATACTTAAGGCTAAGAAACACTGAATAAATGCCATTTTGTCTGTAAAAGATCAGGCCTTACATCCCTCAAAGATGTACTGTGCCTTGGAAGAGTGATATGAAATAAATCCTTGCCTCTGCAATTGTTTTTGGTACTGGTGTTTACCACAGCAACAAACATAACAAACAAGAATACAGATGTTAGAGTCCGGATTCCAGCAAGAGGCAAAGTTGACCAAACAACAAAACATTATTGTCATCAGCTTCAAATACTTATGTTCACATTGGCAATGAATATTCTATCTCCAAATTGACAAATTCTTTTGAATCCCCCTATTTCAAGATGTTCTGGAATAGCTTTGAAATTTTCTACAAGAAAGAAAATGACTTGGTGAAATTGCTTTCAGAGCTGACTGAAAAGCTCATCAGAAATTGTTCTCACACATTTCAACTGAAAAACACTCATCTTGCTTCCAATGTGGAGGATTTGTGAGCATGGCTTCCACCCAGATTTAAAGAGAACGCTTCTAACCTGCAAAAAACAGTGCTATCAATCAGCAAAATATTGATTCAAAAGAAAGGATTTAAATTCATCTTGGTGCTAAGGCATTTTCAGATATGATGAATAGATAGAAAATATTTTTTCTGCCTCCTGTCAAAGGAGGCATGACTGAATTTATAGGTGTTTGAGGGCAACCAGGAACACAGTGGAGTAAAAAACTGAAGGATTGGAGATAGGTAAGAGCCCAAGACCAGCTGATCAAGACAAGAAGACAGAAAAGGCATTCTCTGAAATGGTGGTGCTATAGTTACTGAGGCAAGCAGTCTAGAATCAAATTACGAACCAATGGTCTTTGCCTCTGTAATTTTATTGGTATAGAGAATCTTTCAGTCTGAGGATTATATACTGGGGACTAATGTTCTGTCCCAGGACTAAATTGTCCCAGTTCTCTTAGTCCACACTATTTCCCCACCTATTATTTGTTTTTGAGACAGGTCTCCTTGTAGCTTCAGCTGGCCTGGAGACCAGGTTGTCTTGGATCTCACAGAGATCTGCCTACCTCCACCTCCCTACTATTAGGAATAAAGGCTTCCACCACCACACATGGCTTTTTTTCCCCATCTTAACCTAGGCGTAACATGAAGAAATTTATCTTAGAAGATAAAGGCTGCTTTGCTTCCATTTCAGGAAAACTCATTTATTATTTATGAATTAAAAATAATTGCAGCAGATGCTCTTACATGAATTATCATTGCTGTTATTAATGGTTTACTGTATCTATTTCCTCAATATAAACTATATAGTGAAAAGGGAAAAGGTTGACAATATCAGTATCATTTATTAACAAAATAAATATTTTGTTATTTATTAACACAAAAGAGAAGGCACTTCTTTTCTAGTGACTTTACTTTCTGCTGCTCGCTACATAAGCTGTGTATTAATCTATGCTAAATTTGAAATAGTTATTTTGTAGGTATTTCATATTCCAGCAGGCATACATATTCCAATTATTTTGTTAGCATCTATTATATGTAAAATATTGTCTTATACGGATGTACTACTGAGAGTATCTCTTTGATATGCAGAAGAAACCACCTCAATTTTTAATCCATTTCTGTATTTTGACCTTGAAATATATTATATTTTGTGCCTCCAAATTCATATGTGAAAATTCTAAGTTTCATGATGATGGAATTTCTGGGAGACCATAAATTCATAAGGGTAGAACCCTGTGATTGTAACTAATTTTCTTAGAATGGAGATCTAAGGAAGCTCAGATTACCCTTCTGAAATGAAGATACAGGGAATAGCTTTCTTTGAATGAGAAAGTATTCTGTCAACAGACACTGATTTTCCTGGTACCTTAATCTTAGGCATTCAAGCTCAAAACTGTGGATAATATATTCTGGTTTTAAAAAGCTACCATTTTTATTGCAATTTGTTATGGTTTCCCAAATGGACAAAAAAAAATCTCTGTATTTTTTTTATTATTTATTTAATGTTTATTTAATAACCATATAATTAGAAGAAGCATTTCACATTTCTTTAATTGACATATTTAATAAAAATTTTCTGAGCTAAGATGTATCTTTTTCAAGATTTGCTATACATTTTTAGGTTTACAGTTGAATTATTACAGTTATACAACATTTTACTCAGTATAAACCCTATAAGATATAAAATAAAATGAGGTTTGAACCTTTAAAAAAGATTTCCATTTCATTATTAAAATACAGTTTCATACAGAAAAATTCATTTTCAATGCAATTGACATTAAGATGTTCGCACATGCGTTTCTAATCTCTATATATCTGATTATTACTAGTCTAGTGACAGTCGGTTACTTTCTGAACTCGTTGGCATCTAAGCATGGATATAAACTCATCAGGTAGATTTCAATGGTAATGTTTTTCACATCTAGTAATTCTTATTTTTTATCATTATTTTTAAATTTTTTAATAACTACATTGATTAGAAGAAGCATTTCACTACAGATTTAACATATTCAGTGACACATTCCAGAGCAAGAGTACATCTCTTTCACAAGTGGGTGTAAGTTTCTAGGTTCACAGTGGAATTAATATACTTATATATTATTGAACTCAGTATAAGCCCTGTAAGATGTGAAATTGCATGAGTTTTTAACCTTCAAAAAAGATCTCCATTTCATTTTAGAATATGTTGTTCCTTTCAGAAAGACTCATTGTTTTTACTACTAACACTGTGATGTTGGTGCTTGCATCTCTGTTGCAGGTTCTCCTCATGCCAGCTGTGAAGTCCCTGACCTGGATTGGGTCCCCTGCCAATTAGGGGGCGCAAGAGGCACAGAGTCAACAAACAGACAACAGGAGTCAGGTAGAAGCAAGCACTAGGCGAGGTACTGCAGGCTCATTTAATGCAGGAGGGGGCAGGCTTTATATTTCCCTTTTCTCCGCCCCCAAGTCCCTTTAGTCAGTGTATTGTTTCCTTAGTGGTCTGCGCCACACAGTCTGTCAGCAGTCACTGGGCTCGAAAGCAGGGTATGGAGGCATGGGCTCCTTTTGGCGGGCTATTTGAGGACCAAGAAGAGAAATGAATTCTCGCTGAATCCCAGGGCTCTGGGTCCACGCCACCTTTGGAGGCCTCCTGCTATATTTCCACCCTTTTTCTTTAAAAATGACTTTCCAGCAAGAGCCTGTAGGCAGCTCTGCCTTGGGATGACCCCAGGATCATGGACTGTGCCTGTCTTAGATTGTCCTATTCGAGCATGATCCTGACCCATCATTGGAGCATGGGCGTACAAGTCCATGTCCTGGCTTAGGTTGATTCAGCCCAACAGGAGCTTACCCATCATTGACTACCAGCCCTCCAAGGGTATCATCCCAGGGGATCGATCAAGGTGGGGAATTATCTGTTGGAGGCCTCATACATTTGTGCAAGCCAAGTCTGTCGGGCTGCATAGGGTGGGTTGAAATCATCTTTGTGTATTGCTCTGAGGGCCTGATACACTGAGTAATTGAATTTTTTCTGACTGCTGGAATGAAGAACAGGCATTTAAGAAATAGAAAGAGAATAATTATGCCTGTCAGGAGTAGGTAAGTGACTATCCAAGACAGGTCAAACAGTGCTTTTAGATTAGATCAGGTTTTCTCTAAGAACCATGAATTGATGTCCAGCATAGGGGCACAGGTATAATTTAGAGCAATAATTTGATTAGTTAGTAATATAGAATAATTAAGAAACTTTTGATTCCAGTGGCTGTGAATATAGTGCGCAAGTTGTAGGTGCACTTCAGTAATATTCTGTACTTTATAGGGGGTGAGACAAAATGACTTAAAGCGAGGGCCACAAGCTAGCAGAGCCATGTCTTTGCTAATTGCCAGCTCTTCACTTAAGAGATCAATTTGTTGTTGTAACACATTAATTGCATGGTGAAGATTCTGATTGATAAGGGACTGGGTGTGAAAGGTAAAGGAGGTTTTGGACACGGCCTCATTGAGTGTCTCCACAGTAGTGGAGGATTGGGTGATAGCCACTGCAGCAGTGGCGGCTGACCATAATGCAAGGATGATGGCTGAGATGAGAGCAGCAGTGACTCCAAAATCTCATTTTAAGCGGGGGGCTTGTGACAAGGCTGTTGGCTCTATAAGGGTGACAGCATGGAAGTGGGTTGCATTTCTGACTGGAATGCAAAGGGCTGCGAGTTCACGAATAAAGAGTACCATGTGAGCTGGATGGTTCCAGCAGGCTGCCAGTACACAGGTGGTGTTGTTATCGGAGCAGTTAAGTTGTCCCCGAGGGTCAGAGGTAACATTGGCTAGCAATAAAGCAAACGGGGGCTGCACGCAAATGGGGGTAGTGGTCCAGGATGTCATGTGATCAATGAATGTAAAGATTTTGTTTTTGGCACAAGTAGAGGGTTTGATGCTAGTGTAAGTGCCGTTGGAAAGCTGAAGGCCCTGCTCTGCCAGTAACAGCCTCATGTCTATGTACGCATGTGGACCATAGAGGTCCCAGTTACCAAGTATTGATTCGTGGTTGGTATGGGAGATCTTAATGCCACAGGGATTGGTGGGGGCCAGTTGCATCCAAGATCCTATGGGATGATTAGAGGGGGAGTGGTTAAAGTGGCAAAAGGGAGGGATGGCATGGTTGGGCTTAGGGTGGCATCTCTGCCACGGTATAGGGAGTGTGAGGAAAAAGGGTGCAAGGGATTGTGTGTGTGGGCAGTTGGGGAGCAGTGGGCATAGAATGGCAAGGCAAAATGGGGCGGAGCGGTGGCGGTCCCCTCCACCTCCCCTGTTATGATTGTCCCCAGTAAAGCAAGGACCAAGGGTATATCAGTGTTGTTGAAGGTAGAGGAAAGGCCCTTGAGTTTAAGCATGTCACCTGAGGAGGCACTGCCAGCATAATCTTGGATGGTCAGGTTGAACAGCCCAATGCATGAGGATGTGTTGTTGGTATTGAAGCATAGAGAGTTATTTAGGGGCCAGGAGCCATTGAGTGATTCCCAGGAAGGAACTGGGTCCATGGTGGGCAGGCCAAGCTTAGAATTAGTTGAATAGAGGGTGGAGTAGGCTGGGGAATGAAGTGATAAGGGCAAGAGTATAGGCGGGGAGGGGACCAAGGCCAAGAGATCATGGACTTTGGCAGGGGCAGGGAAGAGCAAACCAATTATCCAGTAGCAGTGAGGTGTCTGGCTCCTGGGGGTCCCATTGGTAGGTTGCTGGTCTCACATCTCTTGCTGGAACCCATACTGGCTTTGTTTCTGTCTGAGGAAACACACAAGCATAGCCTTGCCCTCTTGTTAACAAGGGGCCGGGTGGTTGCCATTGACATGTTATGGGGTCCTTCCATCTCACTAGTGGCAGGGGTGTAGGCCTAGGTATAGTAGCCCAGTGTTTGTAGGCCGGGATCAACCCATTTTCATCGAAGGACAGGAAATTAATGCTGAATGGAGCTTCAATTAGAGCGAGGTGCTGGTCCCTTTTAGACTCAGGGTCAGCAAATTTTTGTAATGTTTCTTTGAGGGTCCTATTGGCCCACTCTACAATGGCCTGTCCCTGTGGATTATAAGGGACACTGAGGGAGTGGCTAATTTTCCATGTTGACAGGAATGATTGGAATTGTAGAGAGGTGTGAGCTGGCCCATTATCAGCTTTTAGGGTCCATGGCACTCCCATTACCAACACTGCTGATTTGACCACCTTAATGACGTGTGAGGCCTTTTCACCATTTTGAGCAATGACAAAAAAGGAGGAGTAGGTGTCAACAATGACATGGACATACTTAAGATTACCACAGGAGTTATAATGGGTGACATCCATTTGCCAGAAGGCATTGGGTAGGAGAACATGCGGGTTAACTCCATGTTGATTGAGGGGGACTAAGGGAGCAAGGGGTGCATATGTATTGCAAGACCTGCTCAGATGTTTGTGTTGAGAGATGGCTAGGTCAGGTAGAAGGAGATGCAGACTGCAAGGAAAAAGTTGAAATTGTTGGTGTAAGGCTCTGGCTTGTTCTAGTAGGAGCATCTCTATGGACATAATAAGTTTATTTACTTTGTCATTTCCCTTCACCAAGATCCCAGGGAGCTTGCTGTGTGATCTTATGTGGGAGATGTTCCAGGGCCATTGTCTGTTATCTAAGAGAATCTGGAGAGCACTCATGGTTCTAGTGATGGGATCCTTGTGGCCTCATACCCAAGAAAAAGGAAGACATCTGAGGGCCTAAATCGCATATTGGCTGTCCAAGAATATATTGAAAGGCTCATTCTGGCAGACTTGGAAGATTTTTTAAAAGGCCAGGAGCTCCCGCAACTGGACAGAGGTGGGATTCGCTTGTACATAACAGGTGTGATCCTTTCCTGTGTGCTGAATGACAGTGCCATAATGGGACTTATTGGCATCCAAGAAGGCTAGCATGGCTAAAGGTAGGGAGTTTTTGCAGGGGGAAGCATGTGGCTGAGTGGTGATTTCCAAACAGGCCAGGCTGGCCAGTCACTTCTCTTGGGGTGTGTGGTTACCCAACTCCCCTGTGAATCTGGACCTCATTAGTTGGAAAGCCAGAGAGCCTGCCAATAATGTTTGGGAATGCTTAAGAGGAAAGGGCAGTATAATTTTGTCAGGTTCCTTTCCAAATATGCACCTGGCTGTTTGTCAGGCCTTGAGTGCTAACTTGAAGGCAATATCATACTTTGAGATAAGCCTAGTTAGGTCTGAGGTATCCAGGTGAATCCACACCAGGGGGTCTTGCTGCCATAGCACCCCCAAGAAACCATTTTTAGTCCAGAGGATCAAGGCCATTAATGGTTCTGCTGGGTCATGACGTCAGAGTGATGCAGACCAGAGTATATGATCTATCTTATTAAGAAGAGCTTTAGCTGGCTGGGTGAGAAGGATCCTTGAAGTTGGTGAATTATGGCCTTCCAGCAGGGAGAAAAAGGCCTGGAATTCCAAGTCAGGGACCGTTATAAATTGTTTGAGCCAGTTTATAGTCCCACAGAGTTCTTGGAGCTCAGTCAAGGTATATAGTTTTTTGCAAGATGGAAAGGTTAAATGATTTAATTACTGTATCTATATGGTAGCCAAAGAATGTGAAAGGTTGGATGTATTGTAACTTGTCTCATGCAATGTGGAGACCTAGACATTCTAAATTGACAACCAGACTGGGTATTGCAGCCTGTAAAGTACTGTGAGATTTGTGTACTAGCAGTATGTCGTCCATATAGTGGATGACAACTAGGTCCTTGGGGATGTTGGTTAAGGCCTTATTAACATATAATTGAGAGATTGCAGGGCTATTTTTCATACCCTGTGGAAGTACCTTCCATTGGTATCTCTTGGCTGTTCTTTGAAAGATGGGCTCCCATACTGTGAAGGAAAAGTGAGGTCTATCTTGTTCTGCTAGGAGGATTTAGAAGAAACAATCTTGGATATCAAGTACTACGATATGATGGGATGGGGGTGATGGCTGTAGGGTGTGGTAAGCCTATTTGTAGTGAGCTCATTTTTTCCATCTTGGCATTGACTGCTCTAAGATCTTGGAGAAGTCTGTATTTCCTCGATTTCTTTTTAATAACAAATATCAGGGCATTATGTTTACTGAGAGAGGGCTTGATGTGGCCAAGCCTCAACTGTTCAGCTACTAAATTTTTGAGGGCAGATAATTTAGGTTCTATTATAGGCCACTGGTCCACTCAAATGGTGTCATTAGAGATCCAGGTAATGGGGATCGGCTCGGGGGCCAAGATTGGAGTCGATCCCAGGCGGGCAGTGGCCATTTCGATTGGGGGATTTGGGCAAGGTGTTGTCCTTTCCCTGATAGACATAAGTTACTGTGGAGCATGATATCCTCATAAAAGGCATGGTCATCTATGGTAAGGACTGCACCCATGTCCTCTAGGATGTCTCGGCCCCATAAGTTATGGGACCATCCACTACTATGGGGGTAACTGTGCCCTGGTTCCCATAAGTCCTTCCAATATACTGGATGTGTGACCAGCTTGGTATCTTGTTTGCCACCAACTCCTTTTATTGGTGGGCCTGGTCAGTATTTCCAATGATGGAATTTAAGGGATTCAGTTTCTGATATAATGGTAAAATCAGCCCCTGTGTCTAGGCCTTTTATGGCAGTTACATCTAGGAATAGGGCAATTAATGTGGACTGGTTGAGGATTCGGAGAGTCCATAATATCTGTCTCATTTCCCCTCTTGTGGGTGGGGCTGAGGGGCATCCTGGGTGGAGTTTAAAGGAGCTAAGTCCAGTTGAGGCTGTGACCTACAGTCTTTATCCAAATGGAACCCTTTTTTGTACTTGGTGCAGCGAGTCTTGGGGCTGGCTGTACCTCTTGGGCAGTGGCTAAGAAAGTGGCCAAGACCCCAAAGTTCCAGCAGCCTTCCCATGCACCAAAATAGGGGAGTTTTCCTTGTGACAAAAGAGTCTCCAAGGATGCAGTAAAAGCCTCAATAGAGCCCACCCTAGGGTCTAAATCTAGTAGTGAGTACCCATTTGTGAATGTTATCATTGCAGACAGGTGTGATAGCATTACGAGTAGGGGTGTTTAGTCCCTCCCAAGTTAACTGTTTGATAAGCACCTCTTGGGTGGGTCTAGACTCCACCCTCTGCTCTACTGCCTCAGTGACATGGGTAAGGAATTCCATGAAGGACTTCCTGACGAATCAAATTATGGAAAAAGACTTGTGAGTCATGGGGGGAGCAACATTTAAGGGCCTTAGAGGCCAAGTCAGAAACTTGTTGAAAATAGGCATAGAGGCCAATAGTAGACTGGGAGATGGGGTCAGTATATTGTCCATGTCCCATAATCATATCCAACATAATGTTGAAGTGATATTGGAGATTTAGGCATGCCTGGTTTTCAGCCTGATAGTCATATACTGTGTGCTGCTTTAGAAAGACTGAGGGTTCTAAGACTGCCTTTAGTAAGTTATATCAATCAGTGGGTTTGTAAATGTAAGGACCACTGGTGAAGAACCTGTTCGAAATATGGTGAGTCAGGGCCCGATTGCTCAGCTGAATTGCAGATAAGAACGAGGTCAGTGAGTGGGGTGGGCAGCCATGGACACTGCACCACATCGGGGCCAACATTAACTGGAAATGCAGACAAAGGAGGGCTTAAGGATTAAGGAGGGCAGCCTAGGAGGGAGGGGCATGATAGCAGGTGAAGGGGCGGGATGGTTACTGGGGGAGGGAGAGTAACTCCTTCCACAGGTGTTGGGGTGGGGGAATTTCTGGGCATGGTAGCTCTAGGAGAGTATCCTGAAATATAGGCAAAGTATCTCCTTCCTTAAAGGAAGTGGGTGCAGAGGCAGCGTCCACCTCTGGGTCAGGGAGGTCTGGGGTCAAATTAATAGACAGATCTACACTAGATTGCTCCCAGCAGTGTTTGTGGGCCAAGATTACTTCCTCAGGAGAGGAGGGTTTAAGGCTAGCAATGATGGCTAAGAGGATCAGTATGAACGATGCAGGGGGAGTGATCCCTGACCTGATCTCCCTTTTTTGGGCCAGGAAGAGGACCCGCATCCACGTGTCAGAGTCCCACATGTTTTCAGGGGAGACCCATGGACCTAATTTAGTGGCTTCATCCCAAAAGTATTTGATATCTTTTGGTTTCACTTTCAACCCTTTGGTTTTAGTGCTGCCGTATGTGGTTCCCTGCATTGTGGTGGTAAATTGCCCATTGCAGGAGGGTCTCGCAAAGGGATATTTGCCACAAAAATAGAAGACAAGGATGATTAATAGAGGGCACAAAGGAAGAAAAGAAGCACTATGAGCCATTTGGATATAAACCGCCCTGACATGTAAAGGTGTATCAGATCCAAATATCTTGTGCTCAGTGAGGGATTTCTGGAGGCCATGGCACCTCCAGCCATATGCTCACACGATGTCTCTGGGACAGGCAACAGGGTGACCTGAAGCCTGGGCTCTGAGTTTAGGGTGGATCAGCCCTAATGTGAACTCACCAGGACAAGCCGAGAGGGGGGAGGTGCCAATGTGGGCTTCAGCACCACATGGCAGAGTGTGCCTCCCTGATCTAACAAACTAGTCCAACAATAAAGACTACAGACAGGGTGGAGGGGACAGAGGAGGGGGCTACTTGCTTACCCTCGAGCAGCTGAAGAAACAGATAAATCCAGGGGCCTATGTACTGAACCAACCGAGGTTCTGGGTGTTGCCAACACCATGGGAAGGGGTCACTGTTCAGGTGGCAGGTGTTGTGGGTTCTCCTCAGGCCAGCTGTGAAGACCCTGACCAGGATCGGGTCCCCTGCTGATTAGGGGGGGCAAGAGGTGCAGAGTCAACACACAGACACCTGGAGTCAGGTAGAAGCAAGCACTAGGCGAGGTGTTGCAAGCTCATTTAATGCAGGAGGGGGCAGGCCTTATATTTCCTTTTCTCCATCCCCCAAGTCCCTTTAGTCAGCATATCATTTTCTGATTGATCTGTGACTCACAGTCTGTCAGCAGTCACTGCGGTCACCAGCAGGGTATGGAGGCATGGGCTTCTTTTGGAGGGCTATTTGCAGATAAAGAAGTGAAGTGAATTCTCATTGAATCCCAGGGCTCTGAGTCTGTGCCATCTTTGGTGGCCTCTTGCTACACATCTCTATACTGTATTTATCGGATTACTAGTCATAATTGGTTGCACTTAGATCCTTGGTGCCTGTGTATGTCTATAAATTCATTGGGTAGATTTCAATGGCATTGTTTATAACCTCTACTAATTAGCATGACATAAATTTCCAAGCTTCCTCTTCAAATATGATACATTCTTTTTAAAAATTGCTGATTTTTTTCTATGTGTGCATATCACACAGAACATCCCAAACCACCTCATTTAACTATACACCCACTTCCTAGATGGCACCTTCCCATAGCCTCCATCCCCCCACTAGAGCCCTTATACTCAGATATCCCTGCAACTGTCTGCTGTGTTGTTGGCACCCCCAGCCATTCCCCACTACTTGCCCTTCTGATGAATCTAAGTTAGCCTATCTAGAGGTCTTTCTTTTAGGAAGGTCAGCTGCTCCTTATCTTGCAGCAATCACTTGTCAATATTCCTTTAGATAAGATTGGGGTCTGCTGTTCATTTTCCCAGTTCTATGCTGGGTTACTTTCTGGGAGTCCCTTTGGCCACCCTGGCCAACAACTCAAAAGAAGGTATTACCTGTCTGGCCTTGTTGCTTGTTATGTAGCCTTTAGCTATGCATATGAACTCTTTAGAAATTATATTGGTCCCTTTAATCTTTGGTTATACTTCCTTTTTGGGTGTTTAAGGCCAAACAGTTGGCCCAGATAAACCAATTCATTTTCACTCTTAAGGTCGAGAATCTGTTCCTCAATGGTCACACGGGCTTGGGAGGAACCACTGACTCCTTTGTTTTACCAGTTCGCCTATATGAAGATTAGATAAAAGTCTTGCTCAACCATGGTTGGCTTCACTTGGAACCATGGAGGAAATGATTCCTCTTTGTTGACCCTCCTCTTTGTAGACTGGACACTGGTTCAAGTCCATCTGGTGGGGTAACATGGCCTCCTTGATCAAGAGGACAGGTGACCCACCACCATTACAGAGCATTTGGAGAGATGCTCATAGTCCCCTAGAACTAGTTGACCTAGGAGGGCAAGGAGGAAAAAGTGTCCTTTATGTCCCTCTGACCAAATTATTATAGGCCTCAAAGTATGTCTGTTAAACATCCAAGAAGGTTAGTTCCACCACTCTGGTACTGTTTTTTCACCAGTCTCTGTATTTTTTACCCTTCCTAGTATACTCTTCTTTTGCTATCTCTAATCATTTATATATAGATTTATTTCAGTAAACCACAGTTTGTAGGCATACAAAGTACAGAGGCTGCATCATATCCATTTGTTTTGCCTTCCTCCAACCCTCACCGTGGTCTCCACCACTTCATTTTCCTTCTAAAGTATAACATATATATTTAGTATATAATGCCATATTGATTTAATTTTAGTCTCGTGCTTTAAAATTTGACCCATCATACATCAATTGTTGTATCATTGCTTTTAATTGAAATAAAACATTAAAAAAGATAGTGTATGTATTAGCATATTAAGGTTAACAGGTAATTAACTGAGGACTGTTTTATTAGTGAAGTGTACCATTATTATTCTCCAATGATCTACTACACAATATTGACAATCTATTTTTCATGACAATATTGAGATTTGCTCATAATTTATCAAACTCCAGAAATGCGCATGAATTTAAAGCTACTTTTTCCTCCTCCTCCGCCTCCTCCTCCTCCTAAATCTGTTTTTCTTCTTCAAGGTGTTGTGGCTTTACTCTACTTATATATGTCAAATTTGAAGTCAAAATATCTCCAGGTATTTATGTTTAATAATTTTTCCATACATGAACACTCACTCTTCCTTGATACTTCAGAAATATCAAATATTCTGTCCCTTGAAACTTAAATTAGCTTCATCTGATTTTGAACTTTGAATAAATGAAGTCACATAGCACATGCTTTTTTTCCCTCTCAGTTGGTATCTGTGTATTATAATATATTTTATTTTGCATTTATTGCTATTTTCAGTCTTGGGTCAATAGGAACAAGTGTAAAACTTATCATATATTCTGTTTTATAGATGCAGGTACACTTGCTGAATAATTGGCAAGATATATAAGAAATGCAATTTGAAGTTTTAATGGAAAGTATAGGTCCATGGGATGGATAGATGGCTCAGTGGTTAAGTGCACTGACTGCTCTTGTAGAGGACCCACTTTTGATTGCCAGTATCCATGTGGCAGCCAATAACTGTCTGTAACTCAAGTTCCAGGGGAATTTGATGCTGTCCTCTGACATCCACGAGCATTGCACAACACAGATGCACTTACACTCATACACACAAAAGATAATAAATAAAATATTAAAAAAGAGTATATAGGTCCATGCATAGCAAAATCATACTTGAAAGTTGAATAGAAATTCAATAATGTCATTGTTATGTATCATCTATGTGAGATCATTTTTTTCCTTTTACACACGAAGTATACAACACAAAAGTCAATACTCTGGAATATGGTTAATTTATTTTTCCCACAAATATCAATGATATATCTAGTGGACAATAACTTGGTCTCCTAGAATCCAGTTTGTGATGGTTTGAATGAAAATGTCCCCCATAGGCTCCAAGATTTTGGAAATTTTGTCCCCAGATGACGGCACTATTTTGGGAGGTTTTAGGTGTGTCTATCCTGGAAGAAGCAAGTCACTGGGGGTGGTCTTAGAGAGTTCTTAAGCTTTTCCAGATCTCCAGTTGCTTTTGCTTCCTGTGCCTGGATGATGTGAGAGCTTAGCTTTTGCTGCTCCTGATCCAGCCACCTCCAGCCACCATGCTTCCCTGCCATGATGGACTGTGATTCCCCTGGAACCGTAAGCTCAAATAAACTCTTCCTTCTATAAATTACTTCAGTTAGTGTTTCTATCACAGCAACAGAAAATGCCTAATACACTAATTAGTACCAGGAGTGGGGTTTGAACACATGCAGACATATGTCCATCAGATCTTAAGTCCAATATTGTGCTGAATAGCTTTGGTGTCAACATGACACACCTGGGTTGGGGGAGCCTCAGTTGGGGAATTTCCTTCATTGGAATGGCCTATGTCCATGTCCATGGGGCATCTTCTTGATTGATGAGTGATGTGGGAGGGCCCAGCCCACTGTGGGTGGTGCCACCCCCGGGCAGGCAGGCCTATGTTGCATAAGAAAGCAGGCTAAGCTGGGGCCAGAGGAGCAAGTCAGTAAGCAGCAATCCTCCATGACCTGTGCTCCAGATCCTGCCTCCAGTTTCTTGTCCTGAGATCCTACCTTGGGCTCCCTGATGAACTGTTATCTGGGAGATGTAAGACAAATAAACCCTTTCCTCCCCAAGTTGGTATTGGTCAGAATATTTGCCACAGCAATGAAGAAACAAACTAGGACACGGTTCCATCCTGACACTATCTAACACTTATACAGGACAGACACCATAGACTAAGCACTGCATCTCAAAAGTGGGTGTCTCACTTATGGTATCTGGCATGAGTCATTGATTGTTACCTATACTTCTGATGATCAGCTAGGAATCAGAATTTCTATTACCTCCCCTCCTCAGGTTCACTTACCTTTGAATGACAACAATTTAAAATGCAACATATGAGACAGTTATAGACAGAGGTTGTAAAGTCAAATTTACTCTTGGAAGGCACACATGGTGTCCAGTTGCCCCCTTCTACTGTCCTTACAACAACCCAAGGCAAGAATTCTACAAAGCTGCCATTTTGGAAAACCCTAACAAGTTTATTGGACTTGCTAATGAGCTTGGGGTGCTGGTTTGCTTACAGAAGGGTGGACAACCCAGAATTCACAGCTGTGCTGGAAAGGCCACATCCAAGCATAAACTTGTGCCTTCCTGACATCCACACAAAATGGCTAGAGACCTGCTTAGTGGCTTTCTCAGCTTATAAATCCTCCTCCTCATGCAGCTAAATTCAACTGATTGGAAGGGAGAGGTAATGGGCTTCCCCCTACTTAACTCTTTCCACAGGTTGAAGGAACTTCCAGGTGACAGAGGTCAAATGAAGAGGTACATAGGGCAGGTTATAAGAATGAGAATGGAAAATTTCATTCTCTCTCTTCTTGTGTGACTCTTGGCACCTCAGCAATACAGAAACTCTCCAAAGTGAAATTTCTAAGATCTTTAGGGAATGAAATTTTGAAGCATGACTGATGATCATTGGCCATTTGTGGTCAACTCAGCTCTTAGAACATCTGCTCTATTCTAAGACTGGAGGCAAAATTGATAGTTTCAAACCTTTAATCACATCGCAGTTTCTCCTGGCATCTGACCTCTATCAAAAGGCTATAGGAACTCATCAAGGGTTTTCTCATGGAAAAAAGGATGCTCAGAACACAAGTATTTTTTTAATTACATATTTAATAATCACATAATTAGAAGAAGCATTTCATTACAACAGCATTGACATATTCAATACAATACCCAGAGCTAGGATACATCTCTTTAAAAATTGGCTGTAAATTTTTAGATTTACAGTTGAATTAATACAGTTATACAATATTGTACTCAGTATAAACCAATAAGACATAAAATTAATTGAGGTTTTAACCTTTAAAAAAGATCTCCATTTCATTATTAAAATATAATTTCATATAGAAAAATGCATTTTTAAGGCAAATAACACTAAGATGTTTGTACATGCATATCTAATCTTTATATATCTGATTATTACTAGTTACAGATGATAAATTTCTGAGCTCCTTAGCATCTGAGCATGGATATAAAATCATCAGGTAGATTTCAATGGTAATATTTTTCACATCCATTAAGTTGGGTTTTTTTTGTTTTTGTTTTTGTTTTTTATCTTTTTGAGACAGGGACTCGCTGTAGCCCCAGCTGCCCTGGAACTCACTATGTAGAGCAGGTTGGCCTTGAACACACAGAGGTCTGCCTGCCTCTCCCTCCGAGTGCTAGGATTAAAGGCATGCACCACCACACCCAGCACATCTATGAATTTTTAAAGAGCAAAATTTTATGCTTTGAAGAATTAATATTTTTTTTAATTTTTTTAAAAATTAATAACCACATGATTAGAAGAAGCATATCATTACAGTTTTAAAACATTCAGTGATACACTCCAGAGCAAGGATACATTTCTTTCAAAAGTGGCTGTAAATTCTTAAGTTCACAGTTGAATTAATACAGTTATACAATATTGAACTCAATATGAACCCTATAAGACATAAAATTGAATGAGCTTTTAACCTTTAAAAAAGATCTTCATTTCATTTTAAAATATACTGTTTCTTATGTAAATACTCATTGTTTTTGCTACTAACACTGAGATGTTGGCGCATGTGTCTCTAATCTGTATGTATCTGAATTTTACTAATCATAATTAGTTGCGGTTGGATCCTTGGTGCCCGTGTATGTCTATAAGGTCATCGGGTATATTTCAATGGTAATGTTTATCACCTCTACTAATTAACATGATGTAAGTTTTTATGCTTCCTCCTCAATTATAATACATTTTTTTTAAATTTGTAGATTTTTTTCTGATTGTGTATATCACAAAGAACATTGAAAACCATCTTATTCAACTGTGTACCGACTTCCCAGATGGCACCCTCCCATAACCTCCCTCCACCCACTAGAGCCCTTATACTCTGTTATCATTGCTACTGCCTTGTTATCAGCACCCCAGGCATTCTCTACTACTTGTCCACCTGGTGAATCTAGTCAGCCTATCTAAAGGTCTTTCTTTTACAAAGGTCAGCTTTTCCTCATCTAGCATCAATCAGCTGTCAATATTCCTTTAGATAACATTAGGGTCTGCTGTTCATTGTCCAAGCTCTATACTGGGTTACTATCTGGGAGGCCTTGGGCCACACTGGGAAACAACTCAAGAGAAGTTATCTCTTATCTGGCATTCCGTTGCTTGTTATTTAGCAATTAGCAATACATACGGACTCTTAAAAAATTATATTGTCCCTTTAATCTTTGGTGATACTTTCCCTTTGGATGTTTAAGGCCATACAGTTGGTTCAGATAAACCAATTTATTTTTACTCTTAAGGTCATTTAAGGATCTGTTCCTCAGGGGTCATGTGGGCTTGGGAGGAGCCCCTGGCTTATTTCTTTTACCAGTTCTGCCTATGTGAAGATAAGTCAAAGGTCCTGCTCGACCATGGTTGCCTTCGCTTGGAAGCATGGAGGAAATGATTCCTCTGTGTTGACCCTCCTCTATGTAGACTGGACACTGGTTCAAATCAATCTGTTGGGGTCTCCTCAGCCTCCTTGATCAAGTGAACAGGTATCCCACCATAACTACAGGACATTTTGCGAGATGATCATAGTCCCTGGAACTGGTTCAACTAGGAGGGCAAGGAGAAAATACTGTCCTTTATGTCTCTCTGATCAAGTTAGTATAAGCCTCAAAGTATGTCTGTTAGACATCCAAGAAGGTTAGTTCCACCCATCTGGTACTTTTAGTTATTGTGTGTCATGTAGATAAATCTTGGGCAAAGGCCAATTGTTCTCAGATAAACCTTACCTAGACATATATTTCTTGATCTGCTATGTATAATTTGTCAGTGAGTTGTTGGACTAATATGGTTCCCTCTTCTTTTTAAAACTAGCTAGGCATCATTTATCTCTTGCATTGTCTAACATCTCCATCGTGGTTTCCCCAATTAAGGTGCCCCCCATTTTCCCCCTTTCACCCTTAATAATAGGCTTCCCCTATGGTCCTACCTCTCTTGAGCTCCTTCTTTCCCTCTATCTACTAGGTTCCTTGTATACCCTTCCATTCTCCCTCCCTTAAACTAACCCAATTTTTATTCATATCTCCCTTATTAATGCCTGTTTCCTACTGTTCTCTTTCAGGATTTTTCCTTTATCTCCCAGTTCCTTTCCATTATCCTGGTTCCTGTTGTTATGTCTGGATACAGACTCACTTATCAGGATTTGGTTTCAAGATACACATAGAGGGATAACATACATCAAGTTTTTTTCTGAGTTCGTATTACTTCACTTAGTAAAACAGTTTCTAGTTCCAACCGTTTACCTGCAAATTTCGTGATTTCATCTTTCTTTACTGTTGAGTAAAACTCCATCGTATAAATGAACCACATTTTCATTATCCACTCATCAATTGAGGGACACTTTGGTTGCTTCCATCTCTTAGCTATTGTGAAAAGAGCAGCAACAAACATGGATGCACAAGGGTCTCTGCAATAGGATGAGTTCTTTGGGTTTATGCCAAGGAGTGGTATAATTGGGTTAAATGGTAGGTTCATTTGTAGTTTTTCAAGAATTCTTCACACTGCTTTCCATAGGTTTTGAAAAAGTTTGCAGCCCCACCAGCAGTGGATGAGTATTCCCCTTTCTCCACATACTCCCTAACATTTGGTATCATTTGTTCTCTTGATCTTAGCCAGTTTGAATGGGGTACGATGAAAACTTAAAGTGGTTTTAATTTGCATTTCCCTAATTATTAGTGATGTTGAACATCTTTTAAGATGATTCATAACCATCTTTACTTCTTCTCTTGAGAACTCTCTGTTCAGGTCCCTAGCCCATCTTTTATTTGCTTACTTCCTTTCTTGATTCTTTGTGTTTTGAGTTGGTTATATATTTTTGGATGTTAAAGCTCTGTCAGATGTGTCGCTGCTGAAAATTTTCTCTTATTCTCTGGGTTTTCTCTTAAATTCCCTGTTTGCCTCCTTTGATGTACAGAACCTTTTTAGTTTAATGAGGTCCCATTTGTTGATTCTTGACCTTGTTTCCTGAACAATTGATATTCAGTTTAGAAAAATCCTCTCCTACACCTGTATCTTTTAGGTTTTTGCCAATGTATTCTTCTGTTTCAGAATTTCAGGCTTTACATTGAGGTCTTTGATCCATTTGGAATTGACCTTTGTGCAAGGTGAAAGACAGGTCTTTAATTTCATTCTTCTACAGGTGAAGTTCCAGTTTTCCCAGCACAATTTGCTGAACAGTCTGTCTTTCCTCCAGTGAATGTTCTTGGCCTCTTTTTTCAAATATCAGGTGGCTGAAATTGCATGTACTCATATTTGGGTCTTCAATTTTTTTCTATTGATCTATGGGTCTATTTTTGTGCCAGTACCATGTTGTTTTTATGAGTAGAGTTCTGTAATACAGCTTAAAATCTGCATAGTAATCCCTCTGGCATTGCTGTTAGTGTTCAGGGATGCTATGTCTTTTGTGATTCCATACGAATCTTAGGTTGTTTTTCTCCAAGTCTATGAAAAATGTCATGGGGTTTTTGATTGGTATTGCATTGAATCTATAAATGGCTTTTGGTAGGATGGTCATTTTTGCAATATTAATTCTTCAAATCCATGAGCATGGGAGGTCCTTCCATCTTCTTATGTCTTCCTCAATCTCTTTCTTTAAAGATTTAAAATTTTCATTGTACCCTTGACAACTTACACTTTGTGAGCAACTGAAAATACTGGTTTAAAGGTGATGTGAAGGGGAATGTTTCCATGTGCTCTTTCTCTCATTACTTGTTATTGGTATGTAGAAAGCCTACAGACTTTTTAAGGTTAATTTTGAAACCTGACACTTTACTGAATGTGTTAATAATTTATTAAGTTTTCTGGTGGAATTTGGCATCTCTTACATATAATATCATATCATCTGCAAAAAGGGATTTGATCTCTACTTTTCCAAATATTAGTCCTTTAAATTCTTGCTCTTGTCTTATTGTTCACGCAAGAGTGTCACGCACTATGTTGAAGAGAAGTGGAGATGGTGGACAGCCTTGTCTGGTTCCTGATTTCAATGGTAATGCTTCCAGTTTTTCTCCATTTAGAATGATGTTGGCTATAGGTTTGTTATATATGGCTTTAATTATGCTGAGGTATGTTCCATATAGTCCAATTCCCTCTAGGATTTTGAACATAAATGCATGTTTAATTTTGTCAAAGGCTTTCTTTGCATCTATTAAGATGACCATTTGGTTCTTGTCTTTGAGCTTATTTATGTAATTTATGAAATTTATTGACTTATGTATATTGAACCACCCTGCATATGTGGGATAAAGCCAACTTGATCATGACTTCTTTGATGTGTGTCTGTATGTGGTTCACAAGTATCTTGTTGAGAATTTTTGCATCTATCTTAATTAAGGATATGGATCTATAGTTTTATTTTTGGTTGTATATTTACCTGGCTTTGGTATTTGAGTGATGCTGGCTTCATAAAAAGAATTTGGAAGTTCACCATCCATTTCTTTCTTTTTGAATAAATTAAGTAGTATTAGATGTAGATCACCTTTAAATGTCAGACAGAATTCTTTTGTAAATCCATCTGGTCCTGGGCTTTTTTTAGTTAGGTGTTTTGTATTACTGTTTCAATTTCTTTTTGTGATATGGGTCTGTTTAAGCTGTTAATCTCTTCTTGGTTTAGTTTTGGTGGTTCCCATGTTTTTAGATATCTGTCCATTTCTTTTAGGTTTTCAAATTTAGTAGCACATATGTTTTTAAAGTATTCCCTTATAATATTCTGTATCTTCCTGGTGTCTGTTGTGATGTTCCTCCTTTCATCTCTGATTTTGCGGATTTGGAGGTGCTCTTTCTTTCTTTTGGTTAACTAGGCTAGCGGTCTGTCATTTTTGTTTATCTTTTCAAAGAACCAGTTCTTGGATTCATTGATTCTTTGTATTCTTTTCTTTGTTTCAATTTCAATAATTTCTGCCCTGATTTTTCTTATTTCTTCTTGTCTACTGGGTTTGGTTTCATGTGCTTTTACTTTCCAAGTGTCTTGAATTGCACTGTTAAGTCATTTACTTGTGTTCTTTCTGATTTTTTGATGCAGACAATTAGAGGTATAAACTTCCCTCTAAGGACAGCATTCAGCATATCCCAGAGGTTTTGTTATGTTGTATTGTCCTTTTCATTTAGTTCCAGGAATACTTTTATTTCTTTCTTATTTTCTCTTTTGACCCATTCATAATTCAGGAGTATGTTGTTTAATCTCCATGTGTTCTTGTGGTTACTAGAGATTCTTCTGGTGTTGATTGTGAGCTTTATTGCATTGTGAGCTGATAGAATGAATGGAATTATTTCAATCTTTTCGTATTTTTGAGGTTTGTTTTGTGACCCCATATATGGTCGATTTTGGAGAAAGTTCCATGGGGTGCTGAGTAAAAAGTATGTCCTTTAGTGATTGGGCGGAATACTAGATAGATATCTGTTAGTTCCATTTGATATATGGTATTGTTTAATTCAGATGTCTCTCTGTTAACTTTTTGCCCTGTTATCATATCTAACGGAGACAGTGGGGTATTGAAGTCCCCTTCAATTAATGAGTTGGGATTAATCTTGTTCTTAATGTCCTGTAGTATTGTTTTAATGATGTTGGGTGCACCAGAGTTTGGTGAGTATATGTTCATGATTGTAATATCTTCTTGTTTTATTGTTCCTTTGATCAGAATGAAGGGGCCCTCTTTATTTCTTCCGATTAGTTTTAGTTTAAAGTCTATTTTGTCAGATATTAGAATTGCTATGCCTGCATTTTTCTTAGTACCATTTTCTTGGTATGTTTTTTCCATCCTTTCACCTTAATATAGTGCCTGTCCTTGAAAGTGAGATGAGTTTTTTTGCAGACAAAAAAAAGATGGGTTTTGTTTCTTAATCCATTCACCTAGTCTGTGTCTTTTGATTGGGGAGTTCAGTTCATTATTATTTAAAGTTACTAGTGAATGATGTGTATTGAATCCTGTCATTTTTATTTCTATTTGCATTCTTAATATAGCTGTAGTTTCCAACAGTTATACCTATATTGAATTCCTTTCCTCAACCCCTTGTGTGTAGTCATTCCTTTATTCAGCTCTTTGTATTGCTTCCAGAACTCACTGAAAGTAGGGTTTCGTGGACATGAATTCCTTCAGACTATTTATTCTTTCCCCTTCCCCTATAATAGACATTTTAGCTGGGTATAGTTATCTGTGTTGGCATCTGTGGTTATTTGTCACTGGATATACTTTGGTCCAGGCTCTTCTGGCTTTCATAATTTTCACTGAAAAGTCATCTGTAATGCTAATAGCTTTTCCTTTATATGTGACTTGTTTTTTCTGTTTTGCAGCTTTCAGTATTGTCTCTTTGTTCTGTATGTTTAGTGTTTTTACTATGATATGCTATGGAGAGTTTCTTTTCTGGTCCTGTCCTGTGAGTTTGGTGTTCTATACGCTTCTTGTATGTGTATGGGCATGTCTTTCTTTAATTTTGGGAAATTTTCTTCTATGATTCTGTTGAAGATCTGGTCCATGCAATTATCCTGTGATTATTCTCCTTCCTGTATGCCTATGATTCATATGTTTGTCTTTTTATGTTGTTGCACAATTCTTGCATATTCCATTCTTGTGCTTTCTTAAATTTTTCATAATCTTTGCTTGAGTGGTCTAGTTCATCCACGTTATTTTCCAGTCTTGATATTCTGTTTTCCATTTCATTCATCCTATTGGTGAGGCTTTCTCCTGTCATTTGTAATTGTCTTATTGAGTGTTTCACTTCCTTCTTCATTTCAGCCTGGTTAGACTTCAATATTTCTAACTCTTCTCTGAATTCATTAAGAAGTTTATCTCTTTCTTCCTTCAGTTCCTTTGATTTTTTTGTGTTCTTTAAATTCACTGAATTCTTATCAAGTTTATAACTGTTCTTTTGATTTCCATGTCCTACATTATCTCTAGGGGGTTCTCATTGTACTCCTCTAGAGCACTATGGGTACATGGTGGGGATATGTTATTTTGGTTTTTCATGTTAATATTTTTCTCTGTGATTTTGACATGTGAATTTCTTTTATAGTTTCTGATTCTTGTGTGAGACTCAAGCCTTCAAGTTTAGGTCTGCTTCTCTTTGTGAACTTTATGTGTCTTTATTTACTTTTGGGGCATGAAAAGCTGGTTACTCTAAGCTTCCAGTTCTCCATTTTGATTTTATATTGGAATGGTTAGATTGCTTTTGTCTTCAGGAGTTCCCACAGAAGCCCAAGTCATCAGATGAGGATGAGATGCTCTCAGGCTTTGTCCTAAGGTCTGGATCTCTCTAAGAAATATTTTGACCTCAGGAATTTGTGAGTTTAACTGGCATGGGAGCAGTGCTCAGGAAAGCTGGTCTCAGGAATCTGGTGGCCATACCACCCAGAGATGCAAAGGGAGATGGGGTTGGGAAGAGGCCCCAAGGGCTCCTGGGGACTGTACTGAGGAACTGGGTTGGTCTGGATGCAAAGGATCAGGAACCCAAAAGGTCAGCCTCAATGTCCAGGAAAGATACTGGGAGCTTTTGCAGCCCAGGGCAACAAAGGGAGGTGAAGGCAGGATCAAGTCCAGAGGCCTCCTGGGGACCTGGAGAAGGAACTGTGTTGGTATGGATGCAAAGGATCAGGATGCACTGGTGGTTTCTCCAGTGTCTGGGGTGCCAAGAGAAGGATTGGGACAGCACCCAGGCTAGGAGGAGAGACATACAGGGGAGATGGGAGGTTGAATGAGGCTGGGGGAGTCAAAGTGTGTAGGGTGTGATCGACTTACCCAGGAGAGAGGCCAGCAGGTCATGGAGGCCCCGGGAAGCCAAATGCAAGCATTTTTAAGGGCTTTATCAACTCTGTCAGTGCAACATCACATTTATCAAGTACTGAGATAGTTGATAAATGAATGATATACTCACATATACAATGACAGTAAAATGGAAAGAAAAGTGAAAATTTGCATGACTCACATAGTGTTGCCTTGTAGCTCCAGTGAGCCTATAAGAAATATTAAAAGGTCAAAGGCACACACCTTATGAGTTTTAGAGTATCTAAACAAAGTTAATGAAAGTGAGCCTAATCAACTTTAACCCTGAGGAGGTCAGAGTCAGTTGAAGAGCCAAGACTTTGATATACAAAGAGATTAGCTGAGTAGTAGTGCTTATTTCATCAGCTGGAACATATATTTGCTCCAAGAAATCAACTGCTATGGCTCAAAACTCAGAAATACCTTAAGATACCAAAGAAGAACCTATGAGCCAGGAATCTGAACCCAACAGTGCAGAATAATTACATTTTGCTTGATATTTAAAATTCTATTTAAAATAAACAGGAAAAATTATGAGAAAGGTTCTCAATCCACTCAAACAGAATATTTAAACTTTTCTAGCCACGTAAATATAATTAGTAATAGCTATTTAATTGTATTTCACAATATTTTTTTCACTCTTCTAACTTTAATTCTTCTATTTATTTAAATTTCTGAAATATTTAGGTGAATTAATCATATTTATGATTCTAGCTAGACAAAATGTAAGTTGAGTATCCTGGTAAAACTATATGTTATTGCAAAAAAGCCAAGTTGTTATATTCACAAAGAATTTATTAGGCAAAACATGACAAAATGTGTTTATGTTTCAAATAGACAAAGAATTTGAAGATAGATTCAATATGGATTAATTACTATCTGAAAAGCCTTATATTGAATGAGGAAAATACTGAAAAGAAGTCTTTCACAGGATTCCTTATAAACTTGCATGGCTCAGCATTTCTGTCCCACAACACAGGTGGAATCAAAGTTATGAAAGTTTGAGTCAACACAGGCATATGTACAAAACACAAATCGTGTTTTCACTTTGGCAATAATTTATATATAATATAATATCTTACATTATATATTACATAATATTTCAAATTTTACATATTGTTGACTTCCATGTATGATTTTGTATAATTTTGATCTCTGAATAATCTTAAAAGATTATTCTTATCCTTGTTTTATTAGTTGAACTTAGAATTGCCCAAATTTTAACATCAGAAATTTTAGATTATACTTTTAACTCCAAGTTCTG
>NW_008332088.1:4504366-4511958 GCF_000622305.1 Nannospalax galili
CTGTTTAGAACTCCATAGTATACAATCTTCTTAATTTATTGTCTACTTTATGTGGCTACCATAAATGTCTGTCTGCAGGGCTTATTTGAAAATTCTCAAAACTCTCCATAAAACATTCAACTTCTAAATATTATTAATATTTATTGTGAATATATATATTCTTATTGGCATCTGTTTGCATATTTTTACAATATTTGGTGTGTGTGTGTATGTGTGTGTATTTTGGTGCACACGTGCTTTGACATGCATGTGGATGTTAGAGGAATTCCTTCAAGAGTAGGGGTCTCGTCCCACTCACAAGGTTGAATGAGTTCCAGGGATCAAACACAGGTCAGTAGACTTGGGAGAACCCACCTTTACCTACTGAGCCATTATGAAGGTGCAAAAGAGTAAATTTTTTATGTACTCTAAAAAGTAGCTTCACTAGTGAGCATGGTGCTTGGAATGATCAAGTATTCTCTGTCAAGTACATTTAAAAATCACATTTTCCACATAGAATATATGGTTTTGTAGCTGCAGGAGACAGACTGTTTTAGGTATGCAATTCAAGGCAATCATTTTTTAAAAGCAAAACACAAGAGGTCTAGTGGGAGGTGGGGGGGTGGGGGGCAGTTCTAAATTTGATTAAGAACTGTTGTATGAAATGTACAAAAACTCAACAAAACATTTTAAAGACAAAATAAATAAATAAATAAATACAAATAGCTTGTGAGTAGAATTTAGCAAGCCAACATAGTTGTCAGTGTGAATTAAAATGCCAGGGTTAAAGAAAATCTCACATCAGAATCCAGTAACTCCGCAGCCACAAATTAATTCAAACATCCACACATCCTATGAAGAAATACCAAAGCTGTTAATAGTCTTTATAAAAGCTAGGAAGGGAATCCATGATCTGCCTTCCTCAAAATACCACCTGGAAACTTATAAATGAAATATTTTAGGCAGTCTCCCATAAAACAAAAATCATTCCTATTGAATTTTGTCAGAATAAAAATTTGATATCTGATAATTCTCTGAACCGTACGATTTTCTCGTGACTCTATAGTGAAGACTGGTATTTCAGTTCAGAGGTGAGAGGCATTCATAGAGAGTTTTTGAATATTCAATGGTCATGGAGAGGTCAAATTGTTTCTTACATTTTTTTAGTCTTTTAAACACCCATTCATACTGAATAATTATTCTCCTTTTACCACCTTCAAGCTATAATGTGACATCGATTATCAATCTAATGATCCACACAGAAAGGATACATCTTTCTATGTCTATTTTGGAGATTTCTGATTGTGTGTTTATGTGTGTGTGTGTGTGTGTGTGTGTGTGTGTGTGTGCCTGTGTCTGTGTCTGTGTGTCTTGGCAAATGTTTGTATGTTTTCATTATGTATTAAGCATTTTCAAATAAATAGACAGCAAGCAATAGTAATTCATAGATAACTTCTGATATGGAAATAGAAAGAGAATTAAGTAAGAACAGACTAGGGATGGGTGATAGGTCAGTCAGTAAAGTGCTTGCTGAGAAAATATTAGAACCCAGGTTTGATCAACTGAACCTACATAATAAAAAGCTGGGCACAGTGTTCCTCCCTTGTAATTCTAGCACAGGGGAGGTGGAAACAAATGATTCCTGGCAGCTTACTGCCAAGTTTGTCTAAGTGAATCATGGACTCCAGGTTAAGGGAAGGTCCTTGTCTCATAAATGTAATGGATACCACTCAAGTTTGTTCCCTGGACTGCACACACATGAGCATACATTTACCTGCATGATGCATACACACATACACACACACACACACACACACACAAGAAAAAAAAACAGAAAAAAATACCTACATGTGCCTTGTTTACTAATCTTTAAATGGGAAATCATAACAAACATAGCTCATGGCTTTTCTGTGAGAATTACGTGTTTTAATGCAAAAGACCAGTGTGCATTTTTCTTTAATTATTTTATCTATTATTTTTATATTATGTGTATGGGTGTATTGCACTGCAAGTGCACCCATATTATGAAAAAGAGGGCATCAGATTGCCCTGGAACTAGAGTTACATATGGTTGTTAGCCACCATGTGGGTTCTGGGAACAGAAGCCAGATCCTCTGCAAGATCATCCAGTGCTCTTAACCACTGAGCCATCCTTCCATCCATTCCAAGTGTGTTTTAAACATATTCACACTCTATAAGAACTGAAAAGGAATACATAGTCTTATTAGGACTTCATTGTCTGACTATCTCAGTAGCAAATTTAGAAAAATGAACTTTGAAAGTGTCAAATGAAAGCTGAACACTTTTCTGGTTTATATGGTCCAAATTCTAGGAACTAAAGTGGCACTTTGCTAGAAGGTTTAGCTGCCAATTTTACTTTCAGCTCTATTAGTATGTGTAATATGTTTAGAGCTACTCAGTAACTATCCACTTTGTGGCCATCTTCCAGCTCACAGAGTAGGATAGAGCCTGATGTTCTCATGCTCCTAAGCACAACAGAGTGCTAGACAGTGCACATTCCATACTTCATCTCCAGGAACAATCCTAGCTATATGTGCCTTACTGACATACTGGACCAGACTGGAATTGTCGCATACCTCCAACCAAAAATTGAAACTGAGAACATGAAATACAGACCAACAAGACATTCCAAAGTGATTGGAAATCAACCAAGTGATGATGACAATAAAAACAGAACCAAACTTCTGCTCAACAAAGACAGGCTAAAATTTCATGCCAAATATTATACAGTCAAATAAAGAGTTCCATAAGTTCAGATCACAATGCAAAAAAATAAAAAAAAACAAGATTATATGTCCTCCATTCCAATAAAACTGTTCTATAATGACAACTACACAGAGAAACCAAATCCTAGGCCATAGATTTTGAAAGAACAACCATAAACACAAATAAAATATTCAAGAAAATTAAAGAACACAAAAAATCACCCCAAGGAACTCAGAAAGAATAGGAAAAGCCCCTAACTGAAGCTCAAGAAAATAAAAATATATAGCTGAATGAAATGACAAAGACAATTCATTATTTGAAAAGTGAATTGGCAAAAGAAATATTGAAGAAAATTCAAACAGATAAAAATTAAATTTAAAATCTCAATAAGCCAATTAGAAAACACAGGAGACTGTGATGCCAGTGGAAGCAATCACATGGAAAAAAGATTACCAAGAAATGACGATCAAGTTGGAGAATTGGGCAGCTCAAGCAAAAAAAATGAAATAACTATCTCTCATCTATCTATCTATCATGTATCTATCATCTGTTTATCCATCTATCCATCTATTTATCATCTATCTATCTATCATCTATCTATCATCTGTCTATCTATCTATCATATATTTATGTATCATCTGTCTATATATCTATCATCTATCATCTATCTATCTAGCTTTTAGCTATCTATCATCTATCATCTATCTATCTTCTATCTATCTATCTATCTATCTATTTATCTATCATCTATTTATCTATCTTCTATCATCTATCTATCATCTATCTATCAATTTATCTTCCATCTATCTATTATCTATCATTTATCATCTATCATCTATCTATCATTTATCTATTTATCATTTATCTATCAGGTATCTATCATCTGTCTATCAATTATCTATCTATCTATCATCTATCATCTATCTATTTATCATTCATATATCTATCATCTATCTATCATATATCTACTTATCATTTGTATATCATGCATCTCTCATCTGTTTATCAACTATCATCTATCATCTATCCATCTATCATCTATCTATAATCTGTTTATCAACTATCTATCTATCACCTATCTATCATCTATCCATCTATCATCTATCATCTATCTATCATCTGTCTATCTATCATCTATCATCCCTCTATCTATCTATCTATCTATCTATCTATCACCTATCATCTATCATCTATCTATCTATTCTATCTATCATCTATCAACCAACCATCTATCATCTATCTATCTATCATCTATCATCTATTCTCTATCATCTCTCTATCATCTTTTATCTATCATCTATCTATCTTTCTTATATCTCTCATCTATCTATCTATTTATATATCATCTATCTATATATATATATCTACCTTCTATCTCTCATCTATCTATCTTTCTATCTATCATCTATCTATCATCTATTATCTTTCTCTCTATCATCTATCATCTATCTATCTATATCTATCTATCTATCATCCATCTATCTATCATCTATCATCAATCTATCTGTCTATCTATCTATCATCTATCTATCTATCTATCTATCTATCACCATCTTCTATCTATGAGTAGCACTGAATATGTAGGAACTGTGAGACACCATGAATTATAGGCATAGAAGAAGTATGTCACTTAAACAGCATTGAACAAATCTTCAACAGGCTATCAGGAGAAAACTTCCCTAAATTAAGGAAAGACACACTCATATTGATACAAGAAATACACAGAACATCACATACACAGGGATAGAAAAGAAACTCCACATGACATATTATAATAAAAAAACTAAATATTCAGAACAAAGAAAAGGTATTGAAAGCTGCAAGAGAAAAATAAGTTACATGTAAAGGGAAACCAACAGCTGGTTTTTAATATAACTTGAAAAGCCAGAAGAGACTGGAGCAATATACTACAAGTTCAAAATGATCAAAGATTCTAGTCCATAATAACTTATCCAGAAAAATTGTCTATCATGGTTGAAGAAAAATGAAAAATCCTCCATGATATAAATAGACTGAAGTAAATCATGCCCAACAAACCAGCCCTATTCAGCATACTGAAAGCAATACAAAGGACTGAAGAAAGGAATGACCATATACAAGAGGCTATGGGCATTAAGCATGAAGCTATAATTCCTGACAAACGGAAAAGGAATAAAACACAAACAGAAAATAAAACGACAGTCAAAATACACAGTTTTCAATAATTTTGAGCATCAATTCCAGAGTCAAAACACAGGCTAGCTGAATGGATTAAGATACAAATTCCAACATTCTTCTCCACAAGAAATGCATCTTACCTTCAAGGATAGGCACCACTTAACAAGAAAGAATGGAGAAAAATATTCCAATAATTCAGAACAAAGAAACAAGCAGTAATTGCTGTGCTAAATAAGACAAAATGGATTTCAAATGAAAATTAATCAGAAGAAAAATTGTAGGTCACTTCAACACCAGGCATGCTGGTGCATGCACCTTTAATCCCAGCTCTCCTCAGGATGAAGAGCAGGAGGATCTCTATGAGAGCTAGGCCAGCCTGGCCCACATAGTGACTTCCAGGCAGGCTGAGACAAGGGAGACCCTGCCCAAAAAGAAAAGGGCACTTCAGTTTGCTAAATGAAACTGAGGAAAAGTCAATCAAGAAGACATTGCAATCATACCAAATTCTGGTGTACCCAGTTTCATAAAATGAATACCACTGTACTTCAAGAAACAGATTATCCACAACTCAGTAATAGTAGGTGACTTCAAAACACCTTTTTATACAATATAGACAGGTTATTCAGATAGACAGCTTACCTGGACAAAGAATAAACAGAGAAACTTCCAAATTAAAGGATATCATATATCAAAAGAACCTAAAAATTATCTACAGTATATACCATGCAAGCACTAAAGAACACATTCTACTCAGCATCCCATGAATATCTCTAAAATAGACCCTATACTAGGGAACAATATAAGCCTAAACATTAAAAACTGAAACAATTCCATGTATTCTATCTGACCACAATGCAATAAAACTTAAAATCAAGAGAAAAAGAAGCTCTAGTAATTACATGAACTCATGGATATTAAACAGCACACTACTGAATAGTAAATGGTTCAAGAAGAAAATCAAGAAAGAAGTAAAAATTTCTGGAGTTAAATGAAAATGAACCCAAAACATAGTAAGACCGATGGGGAATTTTAAGAAATTTTAAGGGAATAATGAACTGCATTAAAAAGTTGGAAAGAGCCAGGAATAGTGGCACAGGCCTTTAATCTTAGAAGTTCAGAGGCAGGGGCAAGGGTCTCTCTGAGATCGGGGCCAGCCTGGTGTGCTTGGTGAGTTTCAGGTGATCAGCCATTACAAGAAGACTCTGTCACAAAAACAAACAGCAACAACCACAAATCAGAGAGAGCACAAATAACATAATGAAATGACTCAAGAATTTGGAAAAACAAGAAAAAAATGCCCATTATATAAGAAACAAGAAAAATGAGAGTAGAAATCAAGGAAATAGAAACAAATAAACAATACAAAGAATCAATGAATTCACAAAGTAGATCTGTGAAAAGGACAGATAGACCCTTAGCACAGCTAAGATAAAGAAAAAAAGAGCAAAACCAAATCAACAAAATCAGAGATGAGTAGAGAAATATTACAATACCAAAGTAATACAAAACATTACAAGGGATTAATTTAAAAATCTATACTCTCTACATGTGGTGGTGCACAGCTTTAATCCCAGCATACAGGAAGCAGAGGCAAAAGGATCTCTGTGAGATGGAGGTCAACCTTATCCATCTACATAGCTAGTTCAAGGCCGGCTGGTACTAAAGGGAGTACTACTTTTTCATAAACAAAATAAAAAAAAAACATGACAAAAATAACAACATAAAATCTATATTCTATTAAATTAGAAATTCTAAAGATTAATGAATTTCTAGATTCAATCAAACCAACAAAATTAAAACAGTGAGGCATGACTTAAATAGACACATAATAAATAATGAGATAAAAACAGTAACACAAAGCCTCTCAAATAAAAACATCTGAAGTCCAGATGGATTCACAGAATTTTATCAGGCTTTCTGAGATGAACTATAAACCATGATGTTGTTCAGAAAAATAGAGATGGAGAAGTTTCAAACTTTACAAAACCAGTATTACTCTGACATCGATACCAGGTAAGTAAATACACATTAAAAAAGGAAAACTACAGGCCAATAAATCTAAAGAATATAGATGCAAAATTCTCACTAACAATGGAAAACCAAAGGGCGACACGTTTCTAAAAGATTAACAACCATGACCAAGTTGGCTTTATTCTAGAGACACAGAATGATTTATAGACTTATATCAAAAATCTAATATATTATGTAAACTGACTTAAAGACAAATATTACATGACCATATCAATATGGCCTTTTATAAAACACAACATGCCTTAATAAAAATCGTAGTGGCAATTGGACTGAAGAGAACATACTTCAGTATAATTAAGTGTATATACTATAAACCCACAGCCAACAGGATTCTAAATGGAGAAAAACCTCTGTGACCCAGAGGATGTTCCTCTGATGACCCTGTGATGACAAGGCACAGACCTGCCTCCTTCCCAGCTCTGCAAAGAAGTTACTACACTTCCCTATTCCAGCCAATCGGTTGACCATAGCTGCTTTCAGGGAAGGGGCTAAGGGTAAAAAAGTTGGCAAAACCACCCGAGGTTGGTCTCTTGTCATTTTGTTAGGCTGTCTGGAACCACTGGATTTATGTCTGGGTGTGGACTTTTGAACACAGCCATGACTAGGGGGGCTCCTGCTTGTCTGTAGGTAAACGCACACCCCAAGCTCAGTTAGCAAGTCCAATAAACTCTTTAAAATTCTTCAGACTGGGGTTTGGA
>NW_008332088.1:4512127-4514938 GCF_000622305.1 Nannospalax galili
TTGTTAGGTTGTCTGGAACCACTGGATTTATGTCTGGGTGTGGACTTTTGAACACAGCCATGAATAGGGGGACACCTGCTTGTCTGTAGGTAAACGCACACCCCAAGCTCAGTTAGCAAGTCCAATAAACTTGTTAAGATTCTTCATACCTGGGTTTGGAGAATTTATTTTCCTCAGGCTGTCACAAGGAACGTGGGAGGAGGGGATTAGATGCCACATGCACTTCCCAGCAGTGAGTTTGACTTACAACATCAAAGCACGACCATTTAAATCAAGAACAAGAAAATTATGTCCACTATCACCACTCATTTTCTAGCTGCTTGAAACCCCAGCTAGAGCAATTAGAAAAGAAGGAAATTTAAGGATCATTATAGGGGAGTCAAATTATCTTTATTTACACATGATATATTATTCAAATACTATCCCCAAAATTCCACTAGAAATTTTATAGAAATGATCAACACATTCAGCAAATTGTCAAGTACAAAATCAGTTTAAAAAAACACTAGCCTTTTTATATAGCAACAATAAGTAGTCAGGAGTGAGATCATGGATACACTCCACTTCACAGTATATCTATCATATATATGATAGATAGATCATAATATATTTATCATTAAAGTCATTAAAGTTCTCTACAATGGAAACTTTAAGTCATTGAAGAAAGTGATTGAGGATAGATACTAGAAGATGGAAAGAAAATGCTCATGGATTAGAAGTAATGTTGAGAAAATGACCATCCTATTAAAAGCAATTTGTAGATTCAATATAATCCTGTCAAAAATCCCCATGTCATATTTCACAGATATAGATATAAAAATATCCTAAAGCTAATAGGGAACCACAAATAATCTTGAGCAAATGTGGCAATGTCGCGAGCCACGACTCTGTCCAGCAGAGCCGAGGAAAGACGACACAGACAACAAGGTGAGGTTCAAGCTTCTTTTTCTCATTCTTCCTTTATTCTCTCTTTCTTCATTCTTTGTTTCTCTTTATTATCTCACCCACTATTCTTATTCTTCCTTATTACACACTTCAGCTCTTTATATAGCGTTTCCAACAGCCCTCCCCCCAGCCAGGACCAATCAGGGCACACACACGTGCAGCGGGCAGGCAGAGTGCAGCTCGTTGGCCACGTAGCAAGATCATCAGGCAGGCAGCACCTGTTCGGGCTCACCATGCTTCAGGGAGTTGGAGTAAACAAGCGAGGATCAGGAGCCTTGGCAATCAGCCAAGAGTTGAAGTAAACAGCACGAGGTTTGGCAGCCAGCCAGGGCACCATCTTTGGCTGGCTCGGCCGTGGTCGCTCCCCACATCTTCCCCTTTTCGTTTAAATAAACCAAGGGAGGCCAAGGGACTGTGCCAGGCTTAGGTTGCCCTCTTTCATTTGGCATCCTTACCCGTCATCAACTCAGCAACATCATGGTTGTTGGTCTGCCTTAGGTTGGTATGCAAATGAGAGGGTCGTACCCGTCATTGACTACCGGTCCAGCATATTTAGCCAAATGCGGAGGTGACTTGCCCTTCTCTGAGGCAGCCATAGCCTGTATTTGCTTTTGCTGTTGGTGAGCTATCTGCCGCCACATCTCACACACACACACACCAAACCATACAGACACAAGCAGCAACCGGCAGGAATTCCCAAAAAGCCATCCCTCCCCGGTCCTTGAGGAAGGAAAAGGCTCCCTGGAGGGTCTTCATCCAGTCTTCTGTAGAGACCATCTTTACTCTTGTAGCATTCACTGCTACAATTGATGCCTGCATCTTCGCTCCAGTTGTCTTGGAGAGCTATAGAGAGTTCTCTAGATAGACTACCTGCCTTAGAGAAATTAAGATACTCCACAGAGGTTATTCATAATCCAGGCATATGATAAATACATCCCACAAACATTAACTGCCTTTAGATATCCACTTGTTCCTGTAATAAATCTGCTCTTTGGTTTACCGAAAGCATGCCTGCCTTCAACTACATGAATAATTTTATCTCCAATGCCTTAGTGGTGTTCTGAGCTATTGAACTTAACACAGCAGTAGTGCTGCAACATTAATCAAACGGTTCCTCGTTAGAACTGAATACTTTAGGAAATATACTAGCATCATGACTTAGAGGCAGTGGCAGGGGAAAGGCCTTGAGCATACTCCATATTATTCTGGTTTGTGTTTCTCCTTTCTTTATCACCAATATCACTATATACAACCTGATCAGGGTTCTCATATCCATTTCTTCTCATTCCCGGCTTCACCAGACGTTCGGGGACCCAAATAGGTGCTTCCTTATCCTGTGGATAAATACAAACAGCGCCTCTTGTCCAGGCTATGGCCGGGGAGGGGCCGTACCACTGTCCTGAAAGGACATCTTTCCAATAAACCTGCACTGGATTCTGCTGCCCTGAGATCTGATGCCTGTCTGCTGCGGAGAGACCATCTGCATTCAAATTTTAAAAATTGAGTATAAATAGTGCAACATTTAATTTATCTTTAGGCGATCTATATTGACTGCCTATTCCCCCTTTTTGTTTTATGAGACAGGTCTTTAAAGTTGCATTTGCTCTCTCTACTATACCCTGCCCCTGGGGATTGTATGGTAGTCCAGTAGAGTGCTGTATATCAAAGGTTGCACAAAAGGCTTTGAACTTAGAAGATGTATATGCCGGCCCATTGTCAGTTTTGATGTGCAACCGTGGGCCCCAAGCTGCAAAAGCTTGTAAGCAATGGGATATTACATGAGCAGCTGTTTCACCTGGTTGAGCAGAAGCATAAATTACACCTGAATATGTATCAACAGACACATGAATATATTTTAAGATGCCA
>NW_008332088.1:4515458-4517351 GCF_000622305.1 Nannospalax galili
ACCAAGTATCGGCTGTCTGATATCAGATTAAATGGTTGTGTAAATATAGTGAAAACTTTTAGGACTATAGCAAGCTCTGTTGCCTGTGCTGACTTAAAGGGGAATATGTGGGTTTCGGGGGGTAGACCTTCTACACAAATAGACCCAACTCCCCCTCTAGATCCATCCGTGTAAATATTGACTGCTCCAATAATAGGTGAAGTACGTGTAACCCGATGGTGTATTAAAGGGTTACGAGATGCAAATTGCAGTATAGGATCAGCAGGGAGATGGTTGTCAAACCTGCCAGTAGCACTGGTGGCTGCAACAGCCCACATATCATTACATGCAGCTAAGGTTTCTATTTGGAGGGGTGAATAAGGGGTTATGATAATATCAGGTTGTTTGCCAAATGCTTCCATACTAGTTCGCAGGCTTTTCAGTATCAAAGCTGCGACTTCTTCTGGATAATAAGGAAGTATTTTCTTTGGAGAATGAGCTAAGTATAACCACATTATAGGACCCTCCTGCCACAAAACTCCAGTTGGAGAACAGTTCGAAGCGATAATACAAAGATACAAGGCCTTTTCATAATCTAAGCGTGTCACTTGAGCAAAGCGTAAACATTGTTCCACTTTCTGAATGCAGGCCCGTGCTTCAGGAGTAAGCGTTCTAGGGGAATGAAGAGCAGGATTACCTTGGAGTATTTTGAATAGTGGGGCTAAGTCTGCGTTAGTTAGTTTACAATAAGGTCTGATCCAGTTTATATCTCCTAAGAGCTTTTGAAATTCATTTAAAGTGTTAAGATGGTCTATCTTAATGGTCAGTTTAAGAGCCTTTACTATTGTATTGCTCAACCGGGTTCCTAAATACTCCTTAATATCCCCCAACTGAATTTTGTCTGGTGCTATAGACAAGTCCCACTTAGCAAGCTCAACCTTTAGCTTGTACAACATAGTTTCAACCTTGGTATTACTGTCTGCACATAAAAGAATATCATCCATATAATGATAGATGACAGCCTCGGGAAAGGCGTCTCTTAATGGCTGAATGACTTTCCCTATATATATCTGGCATAGTGTAGGACTATTAGCCATTCCTTGAGGAAGAACTACCCACTCATATCGCTTATCTGGAGAGGAATGGTTTAAGGATGGGACAGTAAATGCAAATTTAGAGGTGTCATCCGGATGCAAAGGAATAGAGAAAAAACAATCTTTGATATCAATTACAGCAGTAGGCCAGTTTTTTGGCAAACCTGAAATCAAAGGGAGGACACATTGCACCGGGCCAAAGGTTTCCATACACTCATTTACAGCTCTTAAATCCTGGAGTAATCTCCATTTGCCTGATTTTTTCTTAATAATGAATATGGGTGTATTCCAAGGAGAGGTAGACTCCTTTATATGGCCTGCACTAAGCTGTTCGTTTATTAGGTCCTGGGCAGCTAATAATTTTTCTTTGGGAAGGGGCCATTGAGGGACCCAGACCGGTTGATGTTTCTTCCATACTATAGGTATGCACTCAATGGCCCCTATGTAAAACCCAGTCCTTTACGCAAAATACCTCCTCTCAATATAACAGGCTGTTAGCGGCAGAGACTCAATGGTTGAACAAATGTTTTAGCTGGGTTTTCTAAATACATAAAGATTTTTTCTAAAAAAAAAAAAAAATAAGAACTTAACATCAGATTTGCTTCCTTTAAGAAATGTTTCCTGGGGCTGGAGAGATTGGATTCTTTAATGTTGTCTCACCATAACACAGAAAGCACGAACTTGTATTAATCTTATATGATAGACTGATCATGCGCCATATCCACACGAGGTTGGAAAACCATGCCATTTTCTGGAATTTAAGGTGTTACATTATTTCATCAATCATTTGTTTACAAGAAAGAAAAACTAAAAAATAAAA
>NW_008332088.1:4518651-4558694 GCF_000622305.1 Nannospalax galili
TGATATCTTTGATTGTTCTGATCATCAAACACTGGGAAAGCTCCATAACTAGGCATGAGATGGTGCCATATGCCCGCACTAAGCGTGAGACAGCTCCTTTCTATGGAGGGCATGGCTTCCAGACAGTCTCTGTTCCACGGAGGAGCACTAGGCTCAACCTTTTCCTTTTTCTTTTTCTTTTTATTATCAGTAATTCTCAGCTGTTCCATAATGCTGTCTAAATCCTCAGAATCATATTCTTCCTCCTCTACTTCTGAAGAAGCACAACATGCACTGAGTTGAGATGCTTCCTCTTTTGCTTCTTCTAAAGCTTGAGCTCCTTGAGCTATATCTATCTCATACTTCCCTGTTTTGTCTCCTAAACAGGTCCGCACCAAGGTCCAAATAGCTAGAGTACCTCTAGGGAGGGGCTTTTTCGCATCTTTATCTGATAACTCTTTTCCTAATCGCTCCCAAGAGGCAGCAGCTACAGACCCTCCTCAAGAAACCATGGGGCCTCTGCTGCGATGGTATCCCAGAACTTTTCCACCGTCTCAGCCTTTAACTTAATCCTGCCACGCTTTAAAAGCTGCACTAGCGCAATGTGCACTTTCGCTTTCGATCTGCCAGCACCCATTTTCTCCAAGTTGCTTCTCCGTCCCTTTCCTGGGAACTTTAACCTCCGACCCTTTTAGGGAACTTTAACCTCCGTCCCTTATCCGGGGAACTTTAACCTCCGTCCCTTATCCTGGGAACTTTAACCTCCGTCCCTTATCCGGGGAACTTTAACCTCCGTCCCTTATCCGGGGAACTTTAATCTCCGTCCCTTATCCTGGGAACTTTAACCTCCGTCCCTTATCCGGGGAACTTTAACCTCCGTCCCTTATCCGGGGAACTTTAATCTCCGTCCCTTATCCTGGGAACTTTAACCTCCGTCCCTTATCCGGGGAACTTTAACCTCCGTCCCTTATCCGGGGAACTTTAATCTCCGTCCCTTATCCTGGGAACTTTAACCTCCGTCCCTTATCCGGGGAACTTTAACCTCCGTCCCTTATCCTGGGAACTTTAACCTCCGTCCCTTTTAGGGAACTTTTGCTAGCACTATTATTTCATTTTTACTTACAACTCGGGAGTTGGAGTAAACAAGCGAGGATCAGGAGCCTTGGCAATCAGCCAAGAGTTGAAGTAAACAGCATGAGGTTTGGCAGCCAGCCAGGGCACCATCTTTGGCTGGCTCGGCCATGCTCGCTCCCCACATGGCAATACTGGAGTACTTACCCTACCAGATTTTACACTATATTACAGAGCTATAATAGCAAAAACAGCATGGTGTTAGCAGAAAACCACACATGTAAATTAATGAAATAGAATACCCAAAAAATGAGTGCATGTGTACTTATACCCAAGTGATATTTAAGAGAGATTCCAAGAACAAACTTCAGAAGAAAGACAGACTTGTGAACAAATTGTGCTGTGAAACTGCATCTCCATCTGTAGAAAGATGGATTTAGAGGAATGTCTATCACTTTGCACAGAAGACAACACCAAATTGATCACATACTTCTATGTGAAACCTTTAACCCTGAAACTGTTAAAAGAAAGCATAGACTGTACTCTAGAAGTCATATGTGAGGAATAGATTTTCAGAACCAGAATTCATTCCCTCAGGAGTTAAGGTAAAAATAAAAATTTTAATGGAAACTTGTTAGCCCAAATTTCTGCACAATAAAGGAAACAGCCAATTGAATGAAGAGGAAGCCCACAGAGTGGGAAAGAATCTTTGGCAACTCTACATCTCATAGAGAATAAATTTCCAGAATATACAAATAATGAAAAAATAAAAGAATCAAGAAAATATATTACCCAATTAAAAACCAGGCCATGGACCTGAACAGAGAGCACAGTAAGGAAGAAACAAAAGTGATTAAGAAACACCTTTGAAAGTGCTCAATATCTTTAGGAATTAAGGAAATAAAAAATAAAACTGCATTAAGATTTCATATTACCCCAATCAGAATGGCTAAGATAAAGAAAACAAAATACACCAAATGCTCATTAGAATGTGGGCCAAGGGGAACCCTAATTCACTGTTGGTGGCATTGCAAAGTGATGAAATCCCTATTGAAATTAATATGAATAAAATTTTTGAAATATTTAATTTATTATTTTTTTATGTGTATGGGTGTACTGCCTACACATATGTAAGTACACCCATGTTGTGCAATGCCTGCAGAGGTCAAAAGAGGGTGGATTACTGTGAGTTCAAGGCCAGCCTGGTCTATAGTGAGTTCCAGGCTAGCTGGGGCTACAGGGAGACTCTACCTCAAAAAGACCAAAAAATAAAAACTGAAAATGTGATCTATCATGTGATCCAGTTATGACCCTTCTCGGCATATACCCAGAGGGATCATTATTGCACCATAGAGATACTAGCTAAACCATTTGTTGCTGCTCTTTTTCAAGATAGCTAAGAAATGGAAACAACTTTCATGTTTCTCAACTGATAAATGGGATAATGTAAATGTGAAAAAATGATATATTTATACAAAGCAGTTCTATTCAGTAATGAAGAACATGAAATCATGATATTTGCCAGTAAATGAATAGGAGTAGAAACTGCTATACTAAGAGACATAGCACAGACTCAGAAAACAAGTGACATGCATTGTCTCCCATTTGTGGATCCCAGCTCCAAGCCCTTAGAAAGAAATGCACCTCTTATCATTTATCAAAGAAGGATTTGTTCCCAACAGATGGAGACTATTTAAAACTTCCACAACTAGTCCAAGGCATAGGATAAATGACTGAGGTACCCAAACCAAAGTGACACATCTATAATGCAAAATGTACACCTGACACTTAAGTAACATCAGTGACAATTGGGCAGATAGAATGTTAGAACCAGAGGAACAAGACACCTGATGCTAGTTGATCCATTCTAGACATAATAGGAAAGCTGCTCCAATGAAATATCCAGGATATGGTAGTTTAATGAGATCAGCATAATGAAAAAACAAGTTGACATACCAAGGTGGATGGGGGAAATGCCATGGTGCATCACATCAAGATGAAGAGAGACTGGCCATCCATGGATGCTGAAGGAGGGAGAATCTGTTTTCCCCAAGTGCAAAGTCCCTGAGATGGTATCCACTCCCAAGTGGGCATCCCTAAACACAGGTACACATGAGAAACACTAAATTGATTCTGTGCATTGTATATACATATGTATATTTGCATACATATGTATATATGTAACAATAATAAAGAGGACACAAAATTGAGAGGTAGTAGGGAGATATAAGAAGAATTTTTGGAGTATCAGAGGGATGAAAATAATGAAAAGACAGTACTTATGTGTAAATTTCTTAAAAATAAAAAATTTCAGCAAGACGTAGATTGTATTTTTATGCAGTCATTTGCCTTCCAAATATAACATTGGTCTCTTGGCTTTGAAAAAAAATGCTTTATTGATTTGTTAATTTCACACACATTCAAATGGGTATTATTTTCATTTCATGTTTTTGATGTTATTGATTTTTCAGTTAAAAGCTCTTCTGTTTATAGAACAGAATTTTAAAAGACAAAATTCTAAGCACCCTAGTGAAAGTCTTTGATATTTAGAAAACTTCTATTGTTGACATTATCAAGTAGTATAGCCAATTTATGTATACTTATTTTCTTGACTTCCTATGGAAAAATAAATTTCAACTTGTGTGTTCATGCAAGAAAAGAATTTCACATCCTCAGAACTATTTCACTAAAACCATTATACATTATAGGAATCTATAATTTCCTCTGAGAGGTGTGGTATGATTATACAGGAATATATTTTAGGAACCTATTCATATATGTATTTGTATTTTTTTAACTTGATTCATCATAGGACAAACATCAATTTAATTGTAATATAAATATGCTTTCATACTTTTTATTTTGTTTTTCACAGACAAATAATTATTATGTATAATATGATAGTTGAGCACTGAAAGGATGGCTCAGCAATTAACAACACTTACTACTCTTCTAGAGGACTCACCTGGTGGCTAATATTGGGTCTTAACTCCAATTCCAAGGAATCCAATGTCTTCTTCTGGCCTCCCCTCACACCAAGCATGCACTTACACGCATGCAGCAGAACACTTAAACACAGAAGTTTTTGAATAGTGATAAAATGTGAAATTTTGATACTTGTTTAAATTGAGAGATTATCAAATCTAGCTATTTAACAGAAGAATTACTTATTTCTTTGTACTGAGAATGTTAAACATCTTTTAAATCTATTTTCACATATATATTACTTTAACTATAATATTAACTTAAAACACTCACATGGTGGCTAAGAATTGTCTGTAACTCTAGTTCTAAGGGATATGACTGTCCCTCTTCTGGCCTCTGCCAGCATTGTACAAACAGGTGTACTTACAAACATGCAGGCAATACACCCACATACATAAAATAAAAACAAAATAAATAAAAGAAACTAAAATAAGTATTTTATATTTAAATACCATGTTAACAGTTCTTCTATTCAAAATTAAAAATTATTCACTTTACCTATCTATGTTAAAATATTAATTTGATTTTCTTTTAGTGAAAATAGCAAAATGGTTTTAGAAACTCAATATATGGTGTGTTCAGGGCACATTCAACTCCTGTACTTAACATCCTTTAAATGATCAAAAAAATAAGCAATAAGGGAAAAATCATTGCACTTGCAATTATATGATACTTTATTTTATGAACAGTATTATTATTTTTTCAAGAGTGCATTTTGATAATTCCTATAAAATCAGGAGGACTAGCATACAGAGATTTTAGTTAAAATTCTCTGGAGTGTCCTCATTCATCATTAGAGACAGGCACACACAAAAATCTATAAACCATACATATAAGGAGACATGAGTTCTCCTAAAGAGATTTATATGAATGAGGCATTAAGAAGAACTAAAGAATATATATCTCATTTTCTGAAGGCTAATGTCCAGACTCAAATTATGCTAAACAAAACTCTCATCAGTTGGGATGCTCATGATGATCAATACAATGGTTTGTTTGCCTTTAGGATCTCTTCCCTCTCAAGAGCAAATCAACCTGAATCAGAAAAGTTATGACACAGGATATTCACTTTCCCAAGTTTTGTAATTGTGTGGAATTGTTTCATTTGTCAACTTGACACACCTGTGAAAAGGGAACCTCAAATGATGCATTTCCTACTTTGTATTGGCCTACGACCATGTCTGTGAGGCATTTTCTTAATTACTAATTGATTTGGGAGTACCCCGCCCACTGTGGGTGGTGTCACACTTCAGGAGGTGGTCCTACCGAAAGAGTAAGAATGCAAGTTGAACACCAGCCAGGAGGAGGTCAGTCAGCATCATTCCTCCATTGTCTCTGCTTTAGCTCCTACATTCAAGTCCTTGTGTTCCTGCCCTGGCTTCCTTCAATGGTGAACTGTTTAGGGGATATGTAAATGAAATAAATCCTTTCCATCCTCCCTTAGTTGCTTTTCTCTCATGGTGTTGTCAGAGCAACAGAAAAGATAGAATAGAAATTTCTACCATGGTCAAGATGCATTACTGTGATGGACCTAAGTATGCTGTTATTGGGAGGATTGGGGAAGCATTTGGAATTTGGGGTTGCAAAAACTTTTGAGTGCTTGAATCTTAGAGACCTTTTTTTGTGAGAGTTTGGAGAATTGCTGGTATTGGAGGACTGTTGGATCACTCTCCGACAGGTATGGCACAGGGAGAGAGGCCAGGACCAGCCTGTGTTCCTCTCTTAGGGGTTGAGTGGGATGGTGAGTGTCCACGACTCAAAAACCACACCGAGTCAGGAGTCTTGTCAGGGCAGGAACTCACTTTATTGTGTCAGGCATCAACTTACATAGTTTAAGCAAAGGGGGTGTGGAAAAGGGCGTGGGTATAGGAATGTGTCATCTGGGGTGAAGACTGTGGACCACTGGGAATTTACCATGCCAGTTGTTACTGGGCAGAGGCAATCTTAGATAGGGCCCTGCTGAGTCACCTCCACACAAAAGTGACAGGCCAGAGACAGGTCGCTAAACTTTAGCCTGGCTTATGAAATTATATTAGGCCTCATTTTCCTCCATGCCATGTGTATGAGGGTCCTGAAGGCCCAACATATTCCCCTTTTTATTTTTGTTGTAACAGCGGAGAAACACAACCCCTGTCTTAGGTTGGTTTTTATAGTAATGGATTGCTGGACAGCAAAGATGAGTCAAAGACCTCAGCAGGTGGGTAAGGGAACAAAGAGGATTTTTTGCCCTGAGGGAACAGAGGCAGAGTCAGGAGTCAGAGTAGGAAGGAGTAGCATACAGGGGAGAGAGAGAGGGAGGCGTCTTACCCATCATCAGCTGCATGGAGGGCAGGGGTTGGGCACTCGTATGAGGATGGCCAATAGTAAGAGCCTGGCTCCTGGTCAGCGAGCCTGTGATAATGAACCTCGACTTGATGTAACTTGATTGTCTCTATTTTTGGTGAACAAATCTCATAAATTTATTAAATATCCAGGGCCCGACAGTAAGGATAAGGAGAAGTGTGAGGAGAGGGCCAAGTAGGGGGAGGAGGTAGGGCAAGAGACCATCTAAGCCAGTCCAGAGGGGTTTTTTTTGAAACTCTTACCTTTTGTTATTTAGATTCTTTTGGAATATTTAAATCTTATCCTGGACGATCCCGGATCTATCTATTGGCATAAAAGCAACTTTTTTTTTTTTTTTTCTGTGAAAATAAACAGATGCCTCTCCTTTTGACCATTAGTAGATTTAATTTTTTTTTTTTTTAATTTTGTAACATTATCTCAGCCTGTGGAAGAGCTCCAGTAACCAGCCAGATCTTGATTTAGGTAGGCCGGTGTCCTGCCTTGGGTTACGCTGGTGTCTCTAGGGGACAGTTAACATCATTAACTGTATTTGTTTTATTATTTATTTATTTATTTTTGAAGCCATATAAAATCTGTTAACCTATAGGGAGTGATAATGGAATGAGGCTGAATGCCAAACAACCGGACTGCTGTGTCCCTATTATTGATAATGTAATCAGTAATTTGGTTGACCATGGAATAAACTCGAGGAGTTTTACCCACAGATAGATGAATCCATTGTATGGGCTCTCCCTCTTGTGCCAAGAGAGCGGTGCATAGTGTACTTTTAATGAAAAGATAAAGAGACATGGGGGCATCGGGATCAAACCTTTTTAGAGTCGCCTCATTTATGGACTGTTGGACTTTAGCTAGGATTTGTTGGCACTGAGGTGGTAAAATTACTTTGGAGGCCAAGTCAAGGCCTCGCAAGAGATTAAATAATGGAACCAACTCCTCAGTTGTGATGGGTATCCAGGGTCTCAGCCAATTATTTTCTTCTAGTAATTTTTGAAGTTGGGGCAGATTATAAGTATTTTGAATGGAAAGTTGAGGCTTTATGGGTGAAACAGTATCCATAGGTAAGGTAGTGACCAGTATCTTAAAAAAGTGGAATGTTTTGAATTTTATTAGGGGCCACCTTAAAATTGTTTTTGTGAAGAATAGCAAGACAGTTAGAGGTTAGCTTGTGAAGGTCAGAGGGTTTAGGGTTTTTTAGAATTATATACATGAATTTTAGGTGTTTTGTCCTGATTGTTTTAGATAGTTTTAGATATTTTAAGGATTTAAGAAGACAAACAGGAGGCGTGAGACCTTGAGACTTTGAATGCTTGGTTTTTATAGTAACGGATTATGTGGACAGCAAAGAGGAGTCAAAGACCTCAGCAGGTGGGTAGGGGAACAAAGAGGATTTTTTGCCCTGAGGGAACAGAGGCAGAGTTAGGAGTCAGAGCAGGAAGGAGTAGCATACAGGGGAGAGAGAGGGAGGGAGGGAGGAGAAAGCAGGAAGAGAAAGGTTTGGCTTAGGTCACGTAAAAACGAGAATGAGAAGAATCAGGCAACAAAAGAAAAGCGTCATTTTCTTCTGTTGCAGATTTGAGCTAAATTCCCGAACCCCAGGGCAGTGTCCTGCAGTCACTGGGGAGGGGAAATACCAGCCTGTGTTGTGTGTGCTCCACCAGTGAACACAGTGTCCTGTAATCAAAGGCAGGGCGGAACCTCCCACACACCAGTGTGCTTTTGAGCTAATAAAATGAGAGGTTCTGTAACATGGTGTGCGACCAGCCAGTAGAAAGAGCCATAGTACGAGGAAAAGAGGTAGTGGGCCCGGAGGCCAAGATGGACCTGGAGAGTAGGGGGAAGCAGGAAAGCAGGGCTTGTAAACCTGGCTCCGTTTAGTCTGGCAGCCAGGATCTGGGTCTGGAAGAGTTTATTTATTTATTTTTTGAGGACTTTGTACAGGGGAGGGGCAGAGGGAACCCGGAACGGGTTAGTCTGAGAGTCTGCCTGAGTGGGGCCCTTGCAGGGCCAAGGGGCATGGGTTAGTTTGAAAGTCTGCCTGAGTGGGGCCCTTGCAGGGCCAAGGGGCACTCCCAAAAGGATTAAGGGAGGGGTAGAGGCTCAGGACAGTCCCATGGATCCATATGGCCTGGGGGCCTAGGATCGGGCTTTGGGCTTGGTGGCATCTCCAGGACTGGGTCAGCGGCCTTGGCCGGGGCTGGAGTCTGGGCTTCTGCCACCTTTGTTCTTGGAGGGCATGGGGGAAAGCAGCTCTTTAAGGCAGATACTGTGGGGAGCGTCCCCAGAGGGGGGATCTCTCCCTTTTCTATTTGGGCCCTTCTGATTAACTTCTCAACTCTATCCCAAGTAACCCAGTCAAAGAGATTGCTCTCCAGGAGCCAGGGTGAAATCTTTAGCAGGCACCCCCACGCTTGGAGAGCTTGATTATCTGATAGGTCTAGGCCTCTGCTTTTGAGCAGGACCCTGAGGGAATCTAAAGAGGGATCAGGCATAGAACTCATAATTTATGGGGGTACACTCACCCGCAGACCGATTGGACAGTCAGCAAACTTCATGGTAGGCAGTGCCTCACACGGGGCACCAATCTGTCGGATCGCTCTCTCACAGGTATGGCACAGGGAGAGAGGCCAGGACCAGACTGTGTTCCTCTTTTAGGGGCTGAGCGGGATGGTGAGTGTCCGCGACTCAAAAACCACACCGAGTCGGGAGTCTTGTTGGGGCAGGAACTCACTTTATTGTGTCAGGCATCAACTTATATAGTTTAAGCGAAGGGGGTGTGGAAAAGGGGGTGGGTATAGGAATGTGTCATCTGGGGTGAAGACTGTGGACCACTGGGAATTTACCATGCCAGTTGTTACTGGGCAGAGGCAATCTTAGATAGGGCCCTGCTGAGTCACCTCCACACGGAAGTGACAGGCCAGAGACAGGTCGCTAAACTTTAGCCTCGCTTATGAAATTATATTAGGCCCCATTTTCCTCCATGCCGTCTGTATGAGGGTCCCAAAGGCCCAACAGAGGTCTGTGTTGTGAAGTTTCAAGGGAAAAAATATTTGTGCTGTTTGTGTGAATAACCTAGCATAAAACCAGGGGAATGGGAAAAAAATCAAAACAAAACAAAACAAAACAAAACAAAACAAAAAAACAACCTTTGGTGAGGAACCATTGGCAGCTGATCACTGCTAGGTTAAGGAAAGCTGGTGTTCTTCATGGGAGTAATGTTAAATAAGTTGAACAGGCTCCAGTGGATAAACTCCCACTGAGGGACATCTGGGGGAGACAAACTTAATTGGATATGCCTTACCATATATGACAAATTAATGGAACCTGGTGGGGGATTATGGTGGGGTGCAGTAGGGGAGGGTTCTAAACATTATCAAGATGTATGAAATGCACAGAAATTCAATAAAAGTATATACTGAAGAAAAAATATTAGCACAAGCACCCTCGTGGTAGCTAACAGTGGTCTGTAACTCCAATTCTAGGAGATCTGGTGCCCTCTCTGACTTCTGCCAGCACTGCAAGATGTGGATACACTTATATACATGCAGACAAAATATTCACACACAGAAAATAAAAAAAAAAGTTTTTTTAAAGAAGTAATATGATTACATCGAAAGATTTTGTATAGATTGGTGAGTTTAGAAAGGGAGTAAATGGCTAACTCACATTAAAGGAACAGTGACAAATTCAGTTTAGTAGTGCAGTTTTCTCAGTAAACAATATTAAAAAATTATAGCAGACATATAATTTAGAATTTATATTCTATGGTATAGTTAAGTATTTTCAGTTTTAGGATATTTTCAGTTTAGTTACTGCTGTACATTCTATTCCTTTTGTTTGTTTAGCCCCTCCCCTAAGGTCCCAGGTTGTGCATGACACAGAGTTTTTTTCTTATGCTGGGGACAGGAAAGGCCTCTAGTATTTGTAGATTTTGGTTTTTGAAGACTGATTCTCTGGAACAGACCTCCCACTACCCTGAGGCCCAGCTATGATCCTCACTCCACATGTGTTCCTGTGTATCCAATCCATGATGTTGAATGTCTCCAATTATCAGGCACCAAGATGTTTTCCATTGTTTTCCTATTATTTTACAGTCCCAGTGTGCCTTCACCTATACCATAATTGAACTTCTAGAGATAAAATTCACAGTCCAGGATGTTGAAGAAAAGAAATTGTATGATATTTTTAATTGTGAATCTGTGGCTTCTGGTTGTTGGCTGGGGCTGAAGAATCAGTTGTGATTAACTAGAGACCAGTACCACTGAAATGAAAAGTTTATTTTACTGGAACATTTAGTGTTGATTAGCAAAGGTTGATTAATCAGCTGAGATTAAGAAGTGACCAGCATTACTGATGTAAAATCTTCTGGGAACTATTTCTTAAGGGTCGGCTCACAGAAGCTGTTGTTCATGGGAGGAACATGACTGCATCTGAAGCTGGAAGATAAACTTGTTAATGTGTAATGATATCCCATGAGGTACCGGTTTTTGCAGCATGGAAGCTTCAGAATTTAAAGGGTCATTGAAAGACTGAGTCTTGGCTCATGAGAGACCAGGAGAGGCCATTACTGAAGTTGGTATTTCAGCTGAACTGAATTCCTTCAGAATTGAAGGGGTCATTGGGAAAATCTGTAGGTTGGCATTATGTGAGGCAAGAAGAAGCGATCAGTGAGGGGCAGCCTCAGTTGTAGTGAAGAACCCAGGATAAACAACTCAGGATATAAGAGTAGAGATGCCAGGACTCTGGGATGACCATCACGGACAGGAGCAGGTGTGAGTGGAGCTCACCTGAGCCTGGACTTGCTGTATAAACTGTAGGTGGCAGAATGGCAGGGGAGTTGCTCAAGACTTTGGAGCCCAGAAGATCATGAATCAAGTAACATTGTTTTGTTTCTGTGCCTGCTTCTTCTTATTTGAAATAAGAAATTATTTTAACTTTTTTTTTAAATGATTTATTTTATAGGAGTCCACAGTTAAGAGACCAGGAAACATTAAAGAGACATTGAGCTTTTAAAATACTGGAATTTTTAAGGACTGTGGGACTTTTAAAAGTTATACTATGTTCTCTATTTTTTTATTATTTTATTTTGTGCATATGCATGTATTGCCTGCATGTAGGTAAGTACGCCTGTGTTGTGCAATGCTCACAGAGATCAGAAGAGGCTGTCGGATCCCTTAGGAATGGAGTTACAGACAGTTGTTAGCTGCCATGTGGGTGCTGGTATTCAAACCTGGGTCTTTTGCAAGAACAACCAGTGTCTAAGCCACTGAGCTATCTTTCCAGGCCCTGTGTTCTGTAATTTGATAACCTCATGAGATCTTGGGAAAAAGAGATGAAACGGTTATGGATTAAGAGTGATGCATTTTTTGTCAAGATGGCAAAGGGGTTGTGCTGGCTACCTTCAGTTGTCAACTACACACCTGGAAAGAAAGAATCCCACTTGAGAGATTTCCATTTTTGATTTGGCATTATCGTCATTGCTATTTGATACCTGAAGATCCAGTCCAATGTAGGTAAAACTACCACCTGTGCAGGTGGTCCTAAGTTGTATAAGAGAGCAGGCTGATCACAGGAGAGGAGAAGCAAGACAGTAAGCAGTGGCCCTCCATGGTCTGTGCTTCAGTTGCTGTTTCTGAGCTCTGAGTTCCTGACTTGGCTCCCCTTTGTGGTGAAAAATAAGCTGTTATATGAAGTAAAACCTTTCCTCTCCAACAAGCTTTTGGTCAGTATTTTATCACAATAAAATAAAGTAAACCAGAAAAGTAATTAATCCATGTTTTGTGCTCATGCTTAATTAATTACTGAATAAATTATAAGAAATGGAAACAAAGAAGCAATATGTTGAATGACTCCCCACTCATTTTTAAAAATATTCTATTTGTTATTTTTATTTTATGTGTATTCATGTATTGCCAGCATGTAGGTAGGTACACTTGTGTCATTCAGTGTCCGTGGAGGTCAGGAGAGGGCATCATGTCCCCAGGAACTGGAGTTATGGATAGTTGTTAGCTGCTGTGTGGGTGCTGGAAATCATCTCTCCAGTGCCAATTCCACTCATTCTTATGGTACCAATAATTCAATAGACACAGTATTATTGAGAAGACATTCATTGAAATCTATGGACCAACAATGAATAGAAATGTCAGTGCTAAAGAACAATAAAGATATTTTAGGTAAACATTGTTACTAACCCAATATAATTTGGAAGACAGAGACATTGCTCATAATTCCTTAGAATATGATATAAGAGTTTTAAAGTCATATGATACAAAATAGCTATATTTATGACAGGTCTTAAGAAATTAAGAATAATAAAATATCCATATAAATCTGAGAGTACTACATATTGGAATTAGCATAAAGAGTACAGGCCATTTATGGCATCAAGAACATAATAGAGACTAGAGAACATTGCACAGAAAAGAAGGTGTCATATTTCAAAGTGTTCTACAACATACAGCTTACTGGCTTAGATAATGTATGCAAATAATTGAAAATTGTCTATTCACAGTAATCACGCAGCAGTAGTTGATGTTATAATTTTATATATATCGTTCTTCGTTCTTACTGATTCAGCTTCATTTCATTTTACTCAATTAATGGTGATTATAAACACAAGGCCACAAGGTGGTGACATAGATTCTTTTGACTTTGCAGTTCTGTAACAGAATTTTTAAGTGACTCCTTGCAGTGTGTGTACCATGATCTCTCACTGAAATTATATATTATGTCTTTGAGTACAAGATGACAGGGTTTCAAATTCCATTTATGAAAAAAATCATATTGCAAAAACGGATGTGACACCTTTATATTGAATTCAAAACAGGTGATGATTCTTCAATCTTCCATGGACAGTAACATATTCTGTACGTCTTACAACATTCTCCTTCAGCTGGGCAAGTTAGTATTCATGTCAATGTCCCTCTGGTGAATACATTGTATTCTTCCTGACCTTTTCTGTAATATGAATCTGAAAACTGCTATGCTGATTTTCCAAGTGTTTGATCCATCAGTATTTTAAGAAATAATATCCATCTTTTCTTTTTTAATATTTTATTTATTATTTTTATTTTATGTGTATGAGTCTTATGCCTGCATGTATGTAAGTGCACCCGTGTCATGCAATGCCCATGGAGGACAGAACAGGCTGTCGGAACAGTCAGTGTTCTTAACTGCTGAGACATCTCTCCAGGCCCCTATCTTTTCTTTTCTTAGCTGCTAATATCTACTTACCAAAGAAGTTGAATTGTGCTATCTATTTCATATTCTGAATAAATATTTATGAAATCCCTTAATGATTATTTGAATATGAAGCATAGCATTTGACATAATAAATGAAATTTAAATTCTTAGTGTAAAGTTAATACATCAATTCAAGCTGCTTTTGTAAGAAAAATGGAGTTAAGAACTCAGATACATTGGTCTTAATATACCTCTTAGTTCTTGTTTTTGCTTGTGTGCTTGTATGCTTATATTAATTTTTACCTTCTTATCATTATTATTTTGTATATTTTCATTGAATTTTGGGGTATTTAATATACAATATTTTAATCGTTTTTATACCCCCTCCCCATTGGCACCCTTCTATAGACCTCCCACTGGATTTCATGCATTATGTCATTTATTTTAAGACCTATGAGGTCAAGTAAGTGTCTCTAAACTTCTTTGAAAACCTAGACACAAAATTCTCACAATATTGTTTTCTGTGATGGAATGTTGTTTGATCCCTTAATTTTTGATGGAATGTCATAAATTGCTTAATCATTTTATTTGACCTGACTTCAGTATGTTGACCTGAAGCTTTATAAGAAAATAATATCAGTTTTCACACCAGGATTTTTTTTGCCTTATCCACACGTTTTGAGATGAAGTTTGAGGGGCATTCCAGCTTTATGTGGCTTCCAATAGTTGCTAAGAAATATATGTCACTTTATAAACATAGAATCCATTTCTATTTAAACATTTTTTCTATATAAGAAATATGTCTTGCCTTGCAATATATTTTAGTCGATAATATGGAAAGATTTAGAAGTGTTTCTACAAACTTTTACACAATGTCCTTTTACATACATAAGAAAACAGTTATTAGTTATTGCTGCATATTAATTACGTGTTTACAAAACTGTCAAAGCATTAAAGAAAATAAAATTAAAATGTTCTTTGTAGCTATGAAATATTTCATTGTTCATTTAAGTATTTAGATAATGTAATAACTTCCCTATTTATTTCCTTTTATCTACTAAGGTAAAATAACCCTGACTCAGTGTTCATTAACTTACAATGTGATACAACAGTAAACAAAATCACTTACCTCTCCTGAAAGCTGTGAGAATTCACTCCGCTCCCTTTCTTGGTTAGTGTGTTACTTACTTCTTTTTGTAGCTCTTCCCTCACATAGTCGTTCACTCTTAAGTTTGTAGCAACACCATAAATTTTATGGAAGAATAAAGCAAATCTGGGTTTAATAATCATACGTCCTACTGAAAACAACTAATAAATACCTGCTGTGAGAAATCATGCGCAACATTTCCTTTAGTTTATTTCTTTCTTGAAACAGGGTCTTACTGTGATGCCTTGGCTGGCCTGGAACTCATCATGTAGACCAGGCTGCTTGTGGACTTACAAAGATGTGCCATAAGTGCTTAGATTAAAAGCATCTACCACCACATCCAGCCAACATTTCTAATATAATGTTAACTTTCTATAAGTGGGCTTATTACTAACCCATATTTACCTGTTTTTATTTGAGTAGTAAAACTATATTGGTATGTGAGCAGGAATCACAAATATGGACATATGGAGAAGAAGATGGTTTAGGAGCATGTGTGGTTGGAGGAGTGGATGTTCTCTTATTTGAAAATTCAAGGGAGTAATATTTTTACAGCTGAAAGGGATTCATATGTAATCATTGAGAAAATGGAAAAGAATAATTAAGCTTCATATCTTCAGACAATCACTGAGAAACACACAAGTACAGCTCAGCTGAAAAATGAATGTGGAGGGGCAGGGGAGTGCTAAGACGGCCTCAAATTCCAGCCCATCCCCTACTGATTGAGCTTTCAGTAGTTCTCATAATTGTTCATCAGTTATGATTTTCTCAAACTAGTTACTATTTTTACACTTTTTAATTGAAATACTGTTGGAAAACAGGTATGCAGGTATGTGCACACAAATGGACATTTATTCCTAAAGTAGCAGAAAGGATAAAAGTCTTACCAGTAACAGTGCTCCCAATCACCAGCTACCGGGATGATTTTAAATATTTTATTAATTATTTTTATTTTGTATATATGAGTGCATTGCCTGCATGTGTTTAAATACAGCTGTGTCATAGAATCCCCTGGAATTGGAGTTATATAAAGAAGGTTGCTAGCTGCCACATGCGTGATGGGAAATGAACCTGGATCCTCTGTAAGAGCATCTAGTGCTCTTAACCAGAGAGCCATGAGATAGTTTTATACACAAGTCAATTACTTCAAAGTTCAGAATCCATAATGGTTACTTTTTATCAACTGGTCACTAACTAGAGGCCCATGGATAAAGAGAATTTCAATTGAGAAATTACCTCCATTTGACTGGTCTGTGGCCACGTCTGAGGCATTTTCTTAAGTTTTAATTGATGTACGAGAACCCAGCCTAATGTGGGTACTTCCATCCGTGTGCAAGTGAGCTTGTCCTGTATAAGAAATGTAGCTGAGCAAGCTACAGGAAGCAAGTCCTAAGCTACATTGCTCTGTTGGTCTCTGCTTCTGCTCCTGTCTCTAGGTGCCTGTTTTGAGTTTTTGCCTGATTTCCTCAAAAATGAACTATCCTTGGAAATGTGAAATGAAATAGACCCTCTCTTCCCAAAGTTGATTTTTTTGGTCATGGTGTTTATAAAAGCAACAGAAAACTAACTACACAGTCCAAGAATGTATTAAACTAGGACCTTTGGAATCTAAATTGTTAATGATACCAAGAACTTTGTCTCACAGACTCCAGAAGTTTTCTAACAAAATCTTGTTTACTTTTATCAATAAAATTCAAGGATTTAAATGTAGATTGAGTATAATCTTTCAATTATTATGTATATTAAAATTTACTAAGGAAAACTAACAAGAATAGTATGGGCTCTTAACAGCTAAGCTATCTACACCTCTCCTTAAAATCAACTTATACTATTAAAAAAAGAGTGAAAAATCATTCCAATACCTTCTCCCTAAGTTAAAAAAAAAATTGTAAGGGGGCATGTGGTTTTAGTTGACAAATCTATGAAATATTTAAATCTATATCTACATATATAGATATATAGATATAAATGTATGGAAAAAGAAAGTGCCATGGAACTATTATGAGGTAGGATATCACTGAGAAAATATAAATAAAACTATGAGATTCTCCTCTTTGGGCCCTTTTTTAATTGAGCTGACATGGGTCCTGCACCTGACACCACAGCTGCCACAGGCTCACACGATCAAGCCTCCAGTAGCCTGGAAGCCTCCACCTCCCAGCTTTCATGAACCAGCCCTGGCTCTTACAGTCTTTCTGCTGCCTCTTCCTCAATGGTCCCTGAGCAGTGGGTGAGTAAGATTCCATATAGGAGTCCCATCCTATACTCTACAGTCTCTTATTCTCCAAAATGTGGCCAGTTGTGGCCTTCTGTGTACTTTGCATGAAAAACTTGGCCAGTTGTGACTATTTGTGTGCTTTGCACTCTGATGTATGAATTTTTAAAAGCTCAATAAAAAATAAATAAAAATAAAAAAAGGAACAGATTAAAAAAACAAAGTATGAGAATCTTTGCTACACATACTTGATTTCCAATAATCTATATTCAATATTTCATTTTAGGTGTCTATGACATCAGCAATAAGGTTCCCTAAGATTGTCCTGTGAGGATGCTTCTTTCTTTGGCCATCCTGTTTTTTCACAAAAATTAATCTACACTTACATTCCAATTATTTCTCCCAAAGATCTGCTAATGACTTTAGTATTAAATTTAAATAAGAGTTAATAATTTAATATGATATTTTTGCTGTTGTTCACTATGGAAAAAGAACAAGAAACAGTTTTGATATATAATCTTTCTGTAAGATAACTTAGTGAATTATTGGAAACAAAAATTGAATTTATTGACTCTATAAATTAGAGATTAAACATAAGATAAAAGTGATTAAACTCTTCATATTGGTCTAGCACAAAGTAATTGACTTATTCTAATAATGCTTCAATTATGTACTCAAAGCTATTAAGCAAATTACATAAAGGAAATAAATGAGTTGTTTGTCCCAAGAAATAAATTTAGTGAATCCCCTGGACAACCATCCCTCACTAATGAACCCCAAAACAGCAATACTTGAAATAGAATGAGAACAAGCACACAGATCTCTTTCACAAATCAAATTTTTGTATGTAACTGTCTTATGTTAATGCGTTAGACAGGAAAAATATTCAAATAACCACATAAATAATTATGACATTCTAACTAAGGTACTCTTTCATACCTAGTAGAAGGACTGTGGCTGTACAGACAGAAAATTGAAGAAAAACTTACATGAAAACTTCACACAGCTGTCTTGATAAAATGGTATTTGAATAATCAAGGGAAGAGATGGGGATTTGGTGACAGAGTAGGATGAAGGATGGAGCAGGAAGAATCATGCATGCTTGCAATAACTAAATGAAGAGAATCTGGAAGACATGAGTCATGTGACTATTTCATCCAAATGCAAACACCTTCCCCTTAAGGAAAGCAGAGTCTCACAAGAGTCAAGAATTAACTTATGGGCTCAGTATATAAACAGTACTTACAAGACTCAAACAATGTATGAAGCTTAGAGGAGTCACAAAATGCCTCTCCACATATATAAATGTGACAGAAAATTTCTAGGAAGGAAGACTACTGGTTTTCTTTTGTGTGCATTAATTTGGCTACTTGCTACTTTTTTGAATGAGTTTAAAAATACAGTTGTTTTGTCTTAGAGTCTTTAGGGCTTTATGTGTAGAACATCATCTGCAAATAAGGTTACTGTGACTTCTTCCTTTTCTATTTGTGTTAGTTTACCCCATCCATTTGTCTTCCTTCTTTCCCTAAGACTCCAACAGCTATATTGAGAAGGGATGGAGAGAGTGGAACTTTTAGTCTTGTTTGGATTTTAGTGGAAATGCTGTTTTTTTTCCTGCATTTAGAATGGTGTTGGTTATGTTTTATAATTGTATATTCCACTTATTATGTTGATTATGTTGAATGTCTTGTATTCTTAGATTCTGCATGACTTTTATGATGAATGGATGGTGGATTTTTTCAAAGACCATTTCTGCATCTAATGAGATAATCACATGGTATCTGTCCTTAAGTCTATTTATGTGGTGGAGTGCACAGCTTTAAATAGAGCATCTATATCATGCCATCCTGACCCAAAGCTCAAGGATCATTGTAGAAGAGGAAATAGAAAGATTATTATAAGTCAGATGTACTGGAAATTTGCAGTGAAATAGTATTTGCAGGTCTCAACAGGGTCATTGCACCTTTAAACTCACAGTAGCTGTGACTGCTCATCCAAGGCCTTTCTGAGATCAAATAAGTCAGAATCCCAGCATGAATGTAGGGAGGCTTCATCAAGTCTGGCACCTGGTTGAGAAGTTATTGGCAACTGAGGTTGCTAGTTGAGAGAGAGAGTCTATTTCTTCAGGGATGTGTCCTGGAGAAGATGCCCTTTCTGTAGTAGATGGTCCTGCACGTATGCATACACAGGCAGCACTAAATGGACTCTGAGTTTAAAAACAGAGTACATGAATTTGTGAGGAAAGTGTTGGAAAGGTAGTGATGAAATTAGATGGCAGTGATTGGTGATCGCTTTGATGTGGTCAAGACACATCCTATTAATAATTCTCAAACAATAAAAAATGCCAAGTTTCTGGGAAAAAGAGACTCTCAGACTTGGAGCAGCCAGACATCCTGGAAGTTGTTCAGGACAGTTCAAGGATGCAGCTTTCCTAAGCCACCAATTCTATGGTGGACTGCTCAGTGATGCATCTGTCTTTGACTCACCCATGCTCGGGTAAGTAACTTTTCATCCACAATCCTGAAGTTATTGTAGATCTAGAGAATGGGACCCCAAAAGGCTGAAATAAGGAGCAGTTTATTGTACCAGTATAGTGATAGAAAGAGAGATTTCACCAAAGTAAGGCCCTCACCAAAGAAAAATTCAGCTTTTAAAACATTTTACTGCATTTTTGTGAATTTCATTATCTTCATCCATCTTTCAGCCCCTGCAGAGACCTATTGAGTCATGTTTGTGTGCCTAAATTTCCTTTCTGTGTGTGCCCATACACTGGATCCTGATTAACTTACCTAGCCTCACACCCCTAAAGAAAACAGATTCTTCCTCTCCCTGAAGTTACCAGCTGATAATAGTTCCCCAGCTCAGGTTGGGGCTTCTTACCCACTTCCCTGTTTCTATGCTGAGATTTTTCTGACTCACCTCATATGGGTCTTATGAATTGCTGTGTTCAATTTATCGGCTCTCTGGAAAACTTTCTTCATAGTCATCCACCTCTACTGACTCTTGTAATCTTCCTGCTCCATCTTCAACAATAGTTCCTGATCTTTTGTGGCAGAGTTTTAATTTAGGAGTCCTACTCAGAGATAAGCACCTCTTATCTTTTTAATTGATGTTTTAAAAAGTCTGTAAGAAGATGCAAAATGGTCTCTGAGCCCTGGGTAGGTGAAATTTAATATAGGAGTCCTGTCCAGGGACCCACAGTCTAGAGGCTATTAATCTTTACACTTTGGCCATTGTGGCCTTTCATGTTCATTATCCTGTTTTATGAGGAAGCTTCACTGATAGGGGTTGAGAGACACATTACCTTTCTCTCCACCCCTTGTTCCACTATATTCCATGGGTCTTAGGCATAGAGGTTCCATTATAGATGTGTCACTACTCTACAAAATACAAGGTGCTGGGAATCTCACAGACACATATTCTGTGTGGGTGACCAGTTGTAGAACTCTGTAATAGTCCCTGTCTATTGCAAAAGAAGCTTTTTTGGCAATGATAAGGATAACGATTATAATTTTTAAATTAAATTTTTCTTTAGAAAGACTCTAACAATGATCATATATTGATCAAAGCACTAATTGAAAATAGATCATAGATTCAAATACAAAATTACAAATTACAAATTTCTTACCTGATAGCATAAGTAAGAGTGTACCATAGAGTCTCATATTAACATATCAGATAACACTAAAAGCACAAAATTATGAAAGAAATAACTGATAAATTGGATTTCACTGAGATATAAACATCCACACTATAAAATACACAAAGAGAATAAGAGACTGCTGAGGGTGTATCCCTGGAGAGGACTCCTGTATTAAATCTCACACACTCATTGCTCAGAGATCATTGCGGTAGAGGTGGGCAAAAAGATTGGAATAGCTAGGGTTGGTTCATGAACATATGGAATCAGAGACATTTAGGCAACAGGAAGCTTGCTCATGTGAACTTGTGGCAATGGTGACATTGATCACAAGACCCATGTCAACTCAATCAGACAAGGGCCCAGTGGTAAAAGGGGAATGGGTGGCAGACCAGCACCTGTCTGAAAATTGGTGGTGACTGATTACCCCTGGGCAAGGGAGAGTAGGCTGAAGAGATTCCAGTGGATGAACTTGTACCAAAGAACAGCCAGGTAAAATGCTTGACCAGATAGGACTCAACATGTATGGCAGAATAAATGAGGCCAGGTGGAGGTGGGTGGGAGGCATGGATGGAGGGAAAAAAAATACAAAGGATGAATTGCAAAGAAGAGATGGTGAAGAAAACGAAAAGACATATATGTTAAAGTTTATACTGTCCAAAATGTACAAAGAATTCTTAACTCAACAATAAGAAAAAATTCAGTTAAATGTTGGGTACAAAGTTTGACCAAACTACTCACAAAAGAACAATTATAGCTAGAAAATAACATTTCAAAGAACAGAAAGCATCACAAGTCACCAGCAAATGCACATTACAACAAAATCAGCAAAATGTATGTTTTAAGTCTTAATGTTCCTATTGCCTTGTTTCCCGCTCTATGTAACTTTGTAAAATAACTGTCTCACACAGTGGTAGGTAGAAATCTAGTTATCTATGAGCCACTGGAGGGAGAAACGTGAATTTAAATAAACCCAAAGGCCTCATCTATTTTCCAAAACTAATCGCACTGAAAGCATCCCAATGAAGTTGGACTCACCCACTGTTTTTTAATGATTGTATTTATTTCATTTTATATATCTGACAGTATATGATATATCTAGTAGACAGTTGCTCTTCAACTCAACATTTCAAATTAATGTTGAATATCAAAATTCAAAGTTAAAAAAGTGGCTTAAACTTAATGCATATCCCTTATGCATATTTATGAAGTAAAATAATCACTAACCAAATAATAAGTTATGGCAGTCTACAGGTGTATAATTATGTCAAAAATGAAATTTTGCAAAATTGTTGTCAGAAATTAAAGTCATATTACATGAAACATGTGTGTAATTAACTGAGAGATCACAGTAAATGTGTATTTTTAGTGTATGTTTGCATAGAAATTTTTGACCAAATTATGATACATTAAATAAATATTATTGAAACATGAATTTTTATTGATAAAAAAATACCTTTTAAAATGAGTTATGTTTCCCATTCTCACTTTATAAAGGTTTGTAAAGTTTTTATTCTACATTTATTTATTTAATTTATTCATTAATTACTTTTTTGTACTGTGAGTCTGGGTGTCTGTGAGAATGTATGTGCACATCTGGTACATGCTTGCTGTAATCCACATTCTCCTACTAAAATGTACCTCCTGGAAATCCAACTCAGGTCATCATGTTTGGTGGCAAGCACCTTATCTGCTGAAATGGCAAAGGCATTTTCTGTTCTATAGGCTGTGTGCTCAGTCTGCTAATAGTTTCCTTTGCTATAAAGAGATTTTACATTTCATGTAGTTCATTTTTTAATGGTTGAGAATATTTCCTGGGTGGGCAGAATACTGTTCTGAAAGTTCTTGTCTATACCTAAGTCTTGAATTGTATTCTCTATGCTTTCTTTAACCTGTTGCAGTTTTCAAATTAAGGTCTTTGATCCAGTTTGATTTTGAGAAAGGCAAGATATGTGGAACTATTTTCATGCTTTGTAGATTGCTGTCCAGCTTTGTCAACACCATTGGTGAACAGAATTTTTTTTAACCTTGAAAAAAGGTTTAAATGTGAAAAAGTTTAATCTGTGAAAAATTAGATGACCACTGCTGTGTGGGTTTATTTCAGGGTCCTCCATTTGGTATCATTTGTCTAGATGACTGCTTTAGTGTCAGTGCAGTGATGTCACTGTCATGATGCTTTGCAGTGTATATCCACCTCATTGTTTACTGCTGAGTTATTCACAGTGGCAAAGAGATTGAACCTGCCTAGATATCCATCAAGAGATCAATGGAAAATGTAAATTTGGTACATATACACAATGGAATTTCATTCAGCTGTGAAGAAGAATGGTATCATGAAATCACAGGAAAATGGATAGAACTAGAAAGTATTGCATTAATTGTGGTAAACTCATATCAGAAAGATAAAAATTCCATGTTCTTTTTCACAAACAGATTATAGCTTATAATGTTTACAGGTATGCATATAGTGTAGGTAAGTATGCATATAGGCCAAAAACTAGATCACAAGACTGAAAAAAGAGGTATTCATGTAGTTAGAGAGTTGGTTCAGCAGTTGAGAGCACTGACTACTCTTGCAAAGGAGGGTCAATTACCAGAACCCACATGGCAGTTATCCACCATCAGTATATCCAGGGGGAATCTGACACCCTCTTCTGACTTCCGCAGGATTGCACAACATGGCTGCACTTACATATGTAAATATATGCAGGCAACAAATACACTCATACACATAAAATTAAAAAATAATAATACATAAAGTATTTTTAAAAAGAAGAACTCAGGGAGCAGAGAGAGAGAGCAACAGCACAAGCAACAAGAGGAAGGTCGGACTGGGTATATGTGAAAGTCAGGGCTGGGTTTGTGTGAAAGTCAGGGCTGGCTATGTGAGAAAGTCAGGGCTGGGTATATGTGAAAGGTGATGAGGTCAAAGGTTGGGTGAGATGAGAGGGAAGGAGAATAACCAAAACTTTGTTGGAAAATGTGGTGATGAAACTTAATACTGTGTATGATAAGTAAGTTAAGAAATCTGTTATGTAACACACTACCATAGAATAATTATATCCAATAAAAATTTTAAAATAAATTGAAAAACTGAAAAAAAATAAGAATCCTTCCAAAATCATATCCTTATCAAAGAATAATAAGAACAATTGAAGATATTTAGCAATGTAGAGAACATGAAACCTTAATCAGTTTAACATTTAAAATACGTACCTTAAATTTATATATTACCAAAGGAAGTCTAAATATAAACAAGTTAAGCAAATCATTTATGATAAGGTAACCAGTTAAAGAGAAAGATAAACAACAACCAACAGAAAAAAATATAATCATGAGAAAAATCATCTTAAAAAGATTAAAAATAATTAGTAAAAACAAAATTTAACTTGACAGCTCAAATGAAAATATTTAACTTCAAGATCTCTTAAAAGAAAAAAATTGATTATTTAATGTAAAACTTAAAGAAATATTAAAGATATAAAATTATGTGGGAATCTTTTAATGATTTTATTTCATCAAAATGTGTGAAATCTTATAAATTTCCTGGATAAATACATTACCCAAACAAACAGAAGAAATATAAGTTTTATTAGACTATAATCTTCAAGCTCATCTGAGCAACATTTAACACTCTATTGATTTATAAAGAAAGGGAAGGCAAGAGGGAAGAGCAGACACAGAATGTTTCCAAAGCTATTTTAAAATGCATTAAAGTTCTCAAAAATGTCAATAGAAAGAAACCTGATGCTGCTTAAGACAAGACATTTTCACAAACTAATTTCAAAATATCTACCTTTGGAGTGTATCAATAGAAACTATGTGAAGGAAAATTCCAGATATTCTTCTGTAAGCACAAATTCAATATTTGCAAACAAGCTTCACTGTACTAAAGCCTGGAGTGCCTAGTCACAAAAAACTTATGTTATTTGAGATAAACTGGAAAATTATTCAGAAAACATTCATTTATAAAAATTAGAAAATATTGATATGTAAAATCATATCTAAATACCAAAAGAGCTATATTATACTCATAAATTTTAAGACCAAAGGTAAATAGTGTAGAATTCCATGCAGATATTTTTGTAAGTTCAAGAAAGTGCTATTGAAAATTTTGAGAAAAATTTATCACTGAATTTGACAAAATGATTTTTTTACAGAAAAATTCATTTTTAATGCAATTGACATTAAGATGTTTGCACATGCGTTTCTAATCTCTATATATCTGATTATTACTAGTCACAGTTGGTTACTTTCTGAGCTCCTTGGAGAAATGAAATTTTTAATGAGTTTTTAAAAATAATAGGTAAAGACAAGGAACAGCTCAAAAACTAATACAAGATAAGAAGAAATTTATAGACCTACCAAGCTGGTGCTCTATTATCAAAAGAAGAGTAAACTATATTAATACAATAATATAGGCAATCCAGAGATATGTCTATGAGATGCCCATTCCAAGGGGACACATCTACAATGTGACCTGTATGTACAAGGCTCAGGAAATATAGCAGAATAGGGGTAAAGGGACAATTAATGCATCTTTCAGCTCTCTTCAGTGAAGTTTCCTCATGCAAGAGGTGATGATTAACACAGAAACCACAACAGTCTAAAATGTAGGAAGTGAGAGACAGCAGAATGCATGTCCTTGAATATGACACCTATATTAATTCTCTACAACCTAGGGTTCAGGAGCCATTGAGAAAGAGAAGGCAGAAAAATTGTAAGAGTCAGGGTTGGTGGATGATCACAAGGAAACAATTTTCCAGGCACCAGGGAACTTATTCGTATGAAATTGCAGCAATTTGATAACATACATAAGACCTGTGCAAAATCATACCAGACATAAATATGGGGAAATGGTTAAGAAGCATCAACCTTAGCTGAGGAAATCTTGGCAACTGATCACTGCTGGATGAGGGAGAGTTGGTTTCTTTAAGGGAGTAATACTAAATAGGTTGACCAGGCTCCAGTGATAGACTCACACTTGGGATTAAAAGCTTGATTCTGTAGGCCTTAACATGACACAATGCTTGAATCTCATGGGGGAGCTGTAGGGGATGCAGATGGGGAGGGGTCTAAATATGGTAAAGTTATAGTTTATGAAATGCACTAAAGTAAAAAAAAAAATATTCTCAGATAAACCTTACCTAGGCATATATTTCTTGATCTGCTATGAGAACAACTGGTCTTTGCCCAAGATTTATCTTAATGCCACACAGTAAGTAAAAGTACCAGACTGGTAGAACTAACCTTCTTGAATGTTTAACAGACATACTTTGAGGCCTATATCAATTTGGTCAGAGGGACCAGGGGACCAGGGGACTATGAGCATCTCTCAAAATGTCCTGTAATGGTGGTGGGTCACCTGTCCTCTTGATCAAGGAGGCCGAGGAGACCCCACCAGATGGACTTGAACCAGTGTCCAGTCTACAAAGAGGAGGGTCAACACAGAGGAATCATATCTTCCATGCTTCCAAGTGAAGCCAACCACGGTCTAGTAGGACCTTTAACTTTTCTTCACATAGGCAGAACTGATAAAAGAAAGGAGCCAGGGGCTCCTCCTAAGCCCATGTGACCCCTGAGGAACAGATCCTCAAACGACCTTAAGAGTAAAAATAAATTGGTTTATCTGGGCCAACTGTATGGCCTTAAACACCCAAAAGGAAAGTATAACCAAAGATTAAAGGGGCCAATATGATTTCTTAAGAATCCATAGGCATAGCTAAAGGCTACATAACAAGCAATAATGCCAGAAAGGCAATACCTTCTTTTGAGTTGTTGGCCAGGGTGGCCAAAGGGACTCCCAGATAGTAACCCAGCATAGAACTGGGAAAATGAGCAGCAGATCCCAATCTTATCTAAAGGAATATTGACAATTGATTTGCTGCTAGATGAGGAACATCTGACCCTCCTAAAACAAAGACCTTTAGAAAGGCTGACTAGATTCACCAGAAGGGGAAACAGTGGGGAATCGCTGGGGGTGCTGACAACACAGCAGACAGTAGCAGGGATGTCAGAGTATAAGAGCTCTAGTGGGGGAAGGGAGGCCATGGGAGGGTGCCATCTTGGAAGTGGGTATATATTTGAATAAGATGGTTTGGGATGTTCTGTGTGATACACACACACACACACACACACACACACACAAAATCAACAAATTTTAAAAAATGTATTATATTTGAGGAGGAAGCTGGGAATTTACATCATGTTAGTTAGTAGAGGTGATAAACATTACCATTGAAATCTATCCGATGACTTTATAGACATACACAGGCGCCAAGCATCCACGTGAAATCAATTATGACTAGTAATAATTAGATACATACAGATTAGAGATGCATACACCAACATCTCAGTGTTAGTAGCAAAAACAATGTGTCTTTTTGCAAGGAACAATATATTCTAAAATGAAATGGAGATCTTTTTTAAAGGTTAAAAACTCATTCAATTTTATGTCTTACAGGGCTTATACTGAGTTCAATATTGTATAACTGTATTAATTCAACTGTGAACCTACAAACTTGCAGCCACTTGTGAAAGAGATGTATTCGTGCTCTGGAGTGTGTTACTGAATATGTTAAAGCTGTAGTGAAATGCTTCTTCTCATCATGTAGTTATTAAAAATAAAAAATGATGATTAAAAATAATTCTTCAAAGCATAAAAATTTGCTTCTTAATAATTAGTAGATGTGAAAAACATTACCATTGAAATCTACCTGATGATTTATACCCATGCTTAGATGCCAAGGAGCTCAGAAAGTAACTGACTGTGACTAGTAATAATCAGATATATAGAGATTAGAAACTCATGTGCAAACATCTTAATGTCAAGTGTGTTAAAAATGAATTTTTCTGTTTGAAACTGTATTTTAATAATGAAATGGAGATCTTTTTTAAAGGTTAAAACCTCATCTAATGTTATGTCTTATAGGGTTATACTGAGTACACTATTGTATAACTGTAATAATTCTACTGTAAACGTAAAAATTTACAGCCAATTTCAAAAGAGATGCATCTTAGCTCTCGAAATTGTGATTGAATATGTCAATGCTGTTTTAAAGAAATGCTTCTTCTAAGTATGTAGTTATTAAATAAATAATTTTAAAAATTAAAAAAATACAAAAAATATTTAACCATGTAAACTAGAGAAAAATTAGGATTTTGTGATTTGTGGGAATGCTTTTGGAATTTATGCAAAATGAGGCAAGACATCAATGTGTATTTATGCAAAGAAAATAGAAAGTTTGAATTGGCTTTCAACTGTCTTATCTAGGCTGTTTTGTGTAGAATTAGGTGTACATGAGGAATAGAAGAAAGTGAAGTTTTTGATGTAAGATTATGCTCTTCAGTTTGAGGAGATGAATTTCTAGTTGCACTAGGTTCTGAGGACTGTGCAAGAAGAAACACTATGCTAGACAAGAGAAACCTCCCTTCAAATTGTGGTCAGGGTAGTACACAACACCAAAAACAAAACAGGCTATTGCCACAGCCCTTGATTATCTCCTCAAACTTGAAGGTAAAATAATATAGCTGAAGATAAGACATACTTCAGACACAAGATTAGGAGCAATAGAGCTGGAAATAACCTGGACGTCTTCTTCCTGAAGACTAGCTCTCATAGTTCTAGAGGATACCATGAAAGCTGCTAAGGAAGAAAATCAATCAGTGGTCCAACTCCAACTTCAAAGTCTAACAACCACAACAATGACTGGCACAACAAATTCTATTGGTGCACTAGTGACATTTTTGTGTGGAGAGGGGGTAATTGACAGCTATCTAATTGGAAATAAAGCCATCTCAGTGGGAGGAAATTCATAAATAATACTGTAAACATAGCGAAATACACATGACTACAGAGGTTGTAGATGCTAGAGAAAACCCTATCTCTGTCATATATCTAAACAAATGTAATTTCTTACTACATGCTAAATATGAATTCTTTTATTTACAGACAAATATACCATACATCAATGGTCAGAAAGCTTCTTTATGCAACAGATGGAAACTAGTACAGAGTTGCACAACTGGTCACACCCAGAGAATATTTGTCTGAGAGATGCTCATCCCTAATTCACACATTTACATGCAAGCCTTGTCATTCCTAGTGAAACAGGGGATAGAGAAAATAGTAATGCATCCCTCAATTCCCACCACCAAAGCTTCCTCATGCAGCAGAGGCTGATGCACACAGAAAGCCACAATTGGCCAAGGTGTGTGGGAGACAGGCTTGAGCCCAGGGTGAAAGTCTAATTGACAGCCATACAGCAGGCCCAAGGCAATGGCCTGACCGCTGGAGCCACAAGGAATGCCTTGTGACATTTACTGCCATTGGCAAATCATGAGACTGATGCCTAGAGCTCGCCACTCCCTAACCACCACCCTTGGAATTCAGAATTGCAACACTTAGATATTGCAACAGTCAGGGTCATGTGGTTTCCAGGAATCCAGGCTCTGTAGTCTGAAACTCAGTATGCTAATGAGGCATCCTATCCACTATTCTGTGATAGGACTTTAAGTCTGTTATGCTAATAGGACACTAAGTCTGTTATGCTAATAAGATATCCTACTTGCTGTACTGTGATAGGACGCTAAACCATTATGCTAATAAGGTATCCTACTTGTTGTGCTGTGATTGGACAACTACCCCATATAAACTTGTGCCTTCCTGCAATAAACCAGACCTGTGTCACTGAACTTGGTCTTCTGTGTCTGAATGTGGCTCCGCTGACACAGTCCCCTCACCAGCCCTGGGGTCTGGGACAGGGCAGAAGCGGTGATGACAGGAGGCAGCGCAGGGTAAGCAGTAGAGCTGCCTCAGCACCAGGCAAGCAGAAGAGCTGCCTCAGCACCGGGCGAGCAGAAGACCAGCCTCAGCCCAGGGCAAGCCGAGGAACAGCCTCGACGCCCGTGAGAATGATGGAGCGGCCATGGCTGGCAGTGACCACAAAGGTGTAGATGATAAGAGATTGCAGAGGGTATGTCCCTGGATAGGACTCCTATAGTTAACCTCACCCACCCATGGTTCAGGGACCATTGAGAAAGAGGGGCCAGAAAGATTTTAAGAGCAACGGATATTGCATGAGTATAAGGAAACAGAAGCTTTCAGGCCTCTGGGAACTTAGAGCAATGGTGACAGCATGAAGATCCATATTGACTCAATCAGACGAAAACCCAACAAAGAAGTGAGGAAATGGGCAGCAGGCCCCAACCCTGGCTGAGGAATTATTGGCAAATGATTACTGCAGGTCAGGGGGAGTCGATCTTCTTTAAGGGAGTGACTCTAGATAGGCTGACTAGACTCCAATGGTTAAACTTGTACTGAGGGACATCTGAGTATAAAACTGGACTATATACACCTTAACATCTATAACAGAATGCATGAAACTTGTGGTTGGGGAGTTATGGGGCATGCAAATAGGGGAGGGCTTACAAATAGGAATAGGATGTATTGTATGAAATGCACAAAATCTCAATAAAAATATACTTAATAAAGAAAAAAAAGACACCCATGGTACTTGAAAAAAACACACACACACACACACAAACAAACAATTATGTTAAGTCCCTGTAATATTATTATAAGTTAGTATAATAAAACCTGAGCCCTTAAAATATATTTGCTATTAGTAATTAGTAATATTTAACATCAAAATATTCAGTAATGTAAAATATATATAGATGTGTAGGTGAGTGAGTGACTGTATGTGTGTGTGTGTGTGTGTGTGTGTGTGTAGGCCAGACATTGACATTGTCTTCTTCAGTCATTCTCTTCATGATTTTTTACATAATGTCTCCCAGGCTTGAAGTTTAAGGATTCCACTTTCCAGTAAACACAAAATATCTCATCATTGCCTCTCCAGGATTGAGACTATGAGAGCATGTCTCCATGCCTGTCTTTTTATGTGGGTGGAGGGGATTGATCGCAGGACCCCAGGTTTGCTTTGCTAGCACTTTGACAAGGAGCAATCTCCCTAGATAAATTAAGCATTTTAATTAGTATTAAGTCTTTTCTACCTGAAGCTAAATATAACCTATGTAATTTCTCCTATGAATTATCTTGGGATGATACTTTTAATGCCTACATAGTTTTATTAAGTATTATTAACATGAAAACATATTCACTTTTTAAGCAAAAATATATGCATAAGTTTCACATAATTTATTTGGGTAATCAATTACATTCCTGCCACTACACTCAGGCCTTTGTAGTTTCTCTAAGGAATATTTATTTTGGTCCTTGTTATTACTTTATCACAGTGCATAACTCCATGTTTGAATAGAGGTGCGATGCTACCACAGACTATGGAGATTCAGAGTCTGTCAAGATTCTTATTCTCAGTGACTTAGTCCACAGATAGTTATGGACCAAGGTGAGAAACTGGAACTTTAGAACATTGTCTCTCCATTTTATAAAGAACATGAAATGCTTTTGTTTTAGTGTAACTTCAGCAGTCCTGAGAAGTAATCTGCATTTGTTTCCCCACGTCCTCTTATTACTTCTGCCTTTGTTGTTTTAATATTTCTTTTATTTTAATTTTTTTCTAGCTATTTGCATACCTAAACAAGCCTCTATTACTTGTTAAGACCCTTGGCAGAATATGGATGGTGGGAAAAACCAAGACACGTGACCCTCCCCTCTCAGTGTAGGCTCTAGAGGTGTTCACCTCTTTTTAAGCAGTCATACTTTTTTGCTTTTTCTTTATCAAAACCTGTTCTCTGGCTAAAATTTAGTATTGTTACCTTAGCACTTGCATTTATTTAAAATATTTCACATTTTGTGGAATCATTTGCATTTGAAATCAATCTTTGATGGTAAAATTGAAAGCTTTTTCAGAGTTACATCAACATCTACAGCAGAATGAAAATGGCAGTGAATTTTTTAGAGACTGCATATGCAAATCTACACTCTTCAAAATTGCTTTTGTTTAGATGTTACTGAAGCATTAGCTTTGATTTGTAGAGTCTGGAAACTTTACAGAGAAAAATCAATAAGGTCTTTTTTTTTTCCTCACATAAACTAGTATATTACATCATGAAATCAGAGATACGTAAATTTTGTCATCTTGTCAATAAAGAAAAGAATAGCCTTCCGGAAATAAATCACTAAAAAAAGTGAGTCCATTGGAAAACACAACAAAACAGGTGAGATTTAAAGAAAACTATGGCAACTAAAGAAGTGTTCTTTGAATCTACTTATGTCAGACATAACATTTGAGAGGCTGCATTTAAAATATAGATGTTACTGAGAGACATGAATAATGCAATTTAGTCAAGCATTCAAAAATGATTCCACTAGCTTTGAATACACATCCTGTTGATTATATTTTTAAGTTTAAGCCTAATGTTGTTTTGGTAAATATAGTTTTACTAATTTTTTTTTTAGAAAGTAACGAAAAATTTTAGTTCCTTACAAGCATAGATGGCCATGTTCCATTATTGGGTATAATGAACTCCTTGCAGGGCTGGAGAGATGGCTCAGCAGTTAAGAACACTGACTGTTTTTGTTAAAGACCTAGGTCTGAATCTCAGCACCCATATGGCAGCTAACAACTGTCTGTAACCTCAGATCCAGGGGATTCAATAGCCTCTTCTGTCTTCTGTGGGCATTGCATGACATGGGTGCACTTACATTCAGGCATAACACTCTTACACATAAAATTAAAATAATAAATAAAATTTTAAAAATGATCTCTGCGGTTGATAGCTGTATTGATATGGTTGTCTTCATATGTTAGAAAAAGTGAAATAATTTATATTTTTTACAATAAGATCAGTATATATCTGAGATCTTACTAATATTTTATGTTTTAAGTACTTTCTTTAAAGATCTATTTTCAGATTAATATTCTGTGGTAGTTTAAAACTATTATGTATGAGAGTTAATGCATTAAGAACTTCTTGATGGTATTTAATAAATATGGCAATTAATTTCAATTATCACCTAGATGAGATTCAGTATTACAAGCAAGAGAGACCTCCAGGTATGCCTGTGGTACACTATCTTGATTTGGTTCATTCAAGTCATGAAATTCTCCCATTGTAGGTAGCACCATTCTCTCCTCTGGGATCCTAGACTACATGAAAAAGAGAAACCTAAATGAGCAAAATATTCATCACTCAGTTCTTCTTGATGCAAGGTGGTGTAAGCAACATCCTACAGCTCCAGCTGCTGTGACTTCCCAGTCATAATGGACCAGGAGCAAAAGTAACCCTTCCTTCCTTACATTACTTTGTCAGACTGTTTTATCAGAGAAACTGGGAAGATAAATAAAACAATACATTACAATCTTTAAGAATATTCAAGATTTCTGCTTTATCATCTTAATTATTGTCTTCCAAAACAAAATTATGAAACACTGGAAGTAGCATAAACCTTTTCCTTTAAAATTGGACTTAATATGAACGCTGAAAAAATAAATTACAACTCAATGTGCCCCACTACCCAGAGGATTCTTTGAGGAATTAATGGACAATTTTGTATTGCTAAACAACGAAGACTACTGTTGTCAAAGCTGTACCTGTTGTTTATTATAATATTTTATTCAAATTAAAATATTTCTGATTCAAAACTTGAACAGAAGGTACAGATTATTTAAATAATCTGTTTACAAACTAAAGTTAAACAGTTGACATGGTCCCTCTTCACAAAATCAGTTAACAAGGTCTTGATTTCCAATAAAAATTTAAATTACTCATTACATGCATTGTTAGATTATGTATTTATATGATGGGATTACTTAACATTGAACTTTTAGTTGATGAGCATACCACTTAATTATGGGCTTATGCTTCTGTGAATATACATAGTGTTTACACAGCAGAATACATCATGTCTTATTCAAATTCTGAAGGTCAAATATTTTAGACTGAGGTGAAGACACTGAATTTCATGTTATTTTATTTAATTATCTTATTTTCTCTTGAATGCATTTTCAGCACATCACTTAGAACTCACCTGTCAACTTTTGATGTTCAAGCAAGAAAATTCCATGTACTAAAATTTCCAAACAAATGAGGTTCTTACAAATATATGCCCTGTTGTACAAAGCTATGATTGCAGTAATATAATAAAGAAGGTCACACAAATATAACCTTTCCTCAAATAGATGTATAAGAAAACTAGTTAATTTTGATTGCTTTTGAATGCAGTCAGAAGTTACAGCAGGGCTGGAGGGATGGCTTAGCAGTTAAGGGCACTCGCTGCTCTTGCAGAGGGCCTGAGTTTGATTCCCAACACCCACATTGTGGCTAACAACCAGCCAGAACTACAGTTCCAATGGAATCTGAAGCCTTCTTCTGACCTTTGTGATATTTGCGCAACATGGTGTGTATTTACACTCATGCAGACAATACAAGTCATACACATAAAAAAATAACTTACAGCAGACTTTAAAAATTATGGGAGGCAGAGGCAGGCGGATCTTTGTGAGTTCAAGGCCAGCCTGGTCTACATAGTGAGTTCCAGGCCAGCTGGGGCTACGGGGAGACCCTGTCTCAAAAAGAAAAAAAAAATGCATACTGTCTCAAAAAGAAAAAAAAAATGCATTGTAAGTCTTTTCCTACGATCATAACATATATGACAAGTACACCTACATATTGTCTAATTCCAGCTATGTCACACCTGCAAACGCACCTAATTCAATGACACTTTCTTCTTTTTCATTAGTGAAGTAAATTTCATAGTTTGTATTTTTTCTGTCAGTCTCATTTATAACTAAGTGAAACAAAGTAAAGCACTAACATTGAACCACTCTTCCTAGTACTTGATTTATCATCATGCTGTTGTTCCCACAACACTAAATATGAAAAAGTAAAGGTCATTTAGGTTAATGAAAGCCAAATGTGTTCTGTCAGGAGAGATCAAAAACGAAAGAAAGAAAACATTCTTCTAGAGAAAATAAGAAAATTGAATTCACTTGAGGGAATTGGGTACTTCTTATCTTATTGATATGAAGACTAATTAATTCTTAATAATTTCTGTACAAACTGAAATCACCTTCAGATAAATGGTAAATGCTTTTATTAACAGAAGAAAATAATCATAAGAAATACAATTCAAGCTGAAAAACATGCAAGAATTATTTATATTTCAGTAAGAATGAGAGTCCCTGCCTGCCCCACGGCACATTCACTGTCTGTAAACCAGACATATTTGCCCTCAGTTTATACTGGAACTCTTCAACATAAAATATTTCCCTATTGAATTCCTTTTGAAAGTGGTCTGATTGCAGTCTGAACCTGGTTCTCATGTTTTCCACTCACAGCTCTGCCCACAGACTTATTGCAACTGAGTCAAGGTACAGATTTCAGTCTTGTAATATTTGAAAATGCCAATACTGCTTCTATATTGGATTATAACACAAATATCTCTAATGATTATAATCATTTCTTCCCTCATCCTTCTTCACCACTCCTCTTCATGACAGAACATCAGTTTTGTTACATGATTCTCTTTGTGCAGATGAAGCATATCAATAACAGTAGATGCTGGCCAGAAATTTCAGCTGAGCCTTGGTATGATTAAATTAGTCATAGTAATTCCAGTTATTTGAAGATGACAAGATTCAGAATTTCATCACCCTTTTGTATTTATCCTGATCCCCATCCCCAAATTATTCACAGATGGACACCTGGAAGAAGCCTAAGATGGGAGCCAAACTTGCAAACTTGCTTGCTTCTGATTCCAACAGAAGGAGTGCAAGGTAATGACATAGCTAAAGCAATGACTGATTCACTGAATGAAACCTGCTCCAAGTCAAAATTTCAGGCCTAGTAAATTTGGGGCTTAATGTCTTAAGTTTACTTTTTTATTTTATTTATTATTTTATTTTATTGGAGGCATGGAGGTGATTCTTTTTCCAATCTTATTTATTTATTTTTATTTTGTATGTATGAGCATGTTGCCTGTATGTGTATAAGTGCACCTGTGTCATGCAATGCTCATGGAGGTCAGAAGAGTATGTTGAATCCCCTGGAACTGGAGTTTCTGATGGCTGTTAGTCACCATATGGATGCAGGGAATCAAACCCAGGTCCTTTGCAAAAACAGCCAGTGTTCTTAACCACTGAGCAATCTCTGCATCCCCTCATTTTTTAAAATGAATTCATTTGGTGTGTGTGTGTGTGTGTGTGTGTGTGTGTGTGTGTGTGTGCGTGTGCGTGTGTGTGTACCTACTATAGAAAACGTGTAGAGATCAGAGAGAAAACTTGTAACAGTCAGTTCTGTTCTACCAGCTGAACTGCAGGTCTGAACTCAATTAGGTTTGGCAGCAAGCACCTTTACCTTATTAGCCATTTTTTCCATCCCTGTAGTACCTTTATAAAGTAATTATATGCATTTGTGTGTGTGTGTGTGTGTGTGTGTGTAAGATACATTTCAAAAAACACATGTATTTCCTTCTCCCTCTTTAAATATCAAGTAAATTGACCTGTTACCTCCTTTATAAGAAAAATACAGCTTGATTTAGATGAGAGAATAAATGAGATCAGCAATGCTTTTGTGCTTCAGGAAACAACAGATATTGCTATATGTCACTATCCATTTAGTCTTTATGAAAGTCTCAAATGATACAAGTCATCTCTTCAACTGAGACAATAACCTAAAAATAATCCTTTTACTTGCTATGCACGTTATCTTTAGCACATAGGTTTCCATTCCTGCATAGAGTGCCTCACCATATTTTAAAAAGAATAGGCAATAATGCCATTTTTAAATTTCCTCTCACTCAATTATTCCACATAGGTTATTTATTTGGATTAAGATACAAGAACTTGTGAAAGCATTAGGAAATTATCATAGAGAGGAACTGACACCATCATTCCATAATCTCTGTTCTTAAATCACCTTATCAGCAAAATCAGGTAATCATTATTTAACTTAAATGTTAGATCCCAAAAACAAATCAGCTTTATCACTGCTATAATCTGTTGTCCTAGGTACATTGCTTTTACTGTCAAAGATTAGACGAAATTGGGGATTTAGTGTTGAAACTAAAAATGACTTGAAAATATTCATTATGATTCATTTCCTTTAAAAAATATGGGGCCGGAGAGATGGCTCTGCAGTTAAGAGTACTGACTGCTCTTACAGAGGACCTGGATTCGATTCCCAGCACCTATACGGTGGCTACAGACCATCCTTAACTCCAGTTCCAGGGGAATCTGAAGCTCTCTTCTGATCTCTGTGGCATTGCACAACATGGGTGCACTCACATACATGCAGGCAACATACTCGTACACATAAAATAAAAATTAAATAAAACGTAAAAAATGATGGGTTCATGGTATACAGCCTGATAGAATATTCAAGGAAAATAAGATTTTAATTCTTGTCTTCTCTCTTTTCATGTGTCCATACACACTTGTCAACAGGATGCTTTCAGACAGGCTTTGTGGTTGAAATACTGGTAGTCATCCAGTACTAGCCTATACTTTTATTTCCTTTTATCAGCATGCTTCCTCTTTCTATTTTCCTCAGACATAGCCCTCTACATGACATTCAGCAAGGGATTTTTGGCAGTTTTCTCTTTTACAAATGTGTGATAATTCTCCTTGTTTTAAGACTTTATTCATAGTCAATCAATGTGTAAGTTTCTTTCTCACTGTATCCCAGTGCCTAAGGTATAAAAGATGTGTGCCAAATCCTTTCAGAGTCCAGATTTTGAGGCTTGAGCCTACTTGACCAGGCTGAAGCCTTCTTCCTTTCCACATTTTATGTCCTGCCTGATATTTCATGCAGCAATGAGATTAAGTGTCAGAGGAGATACTATGGTTATTTGACATTGTCTAAAATTCAAGAATCTTCATTACTTTTGTAGAAGTCCAGTTTTTACCTAAATTCTCTTTACTTATTTTCTGTCCTTGAGAGCTAAATATAGTATGGAATCTTTGGGGTTTTTATATCCTTTTCCCGGATACCTTTTCATGCATAAACATCATATTTTGTTTCCAATATCTTATTTGATATTGTTGTTCACATGACTGAGCAAACATCCCATTTGCTTTGAGAGTTTTGAATATTTTTCTCAGCAAATATCTTCTTGTTATGGGTTCCAGTTTCTCATTGCTTTTAATTGTCATTACCAGAAATGATACATTCAAAATACTATAGTAGAGATGAAACAAATACTATGTCTCATTAATATATGCATATATAAAATAAACATGTTTTAGTTATTATTTTTAGTTTTTATGTATATGAGTATATTGTCTGCATCTATGTAAGTGCACCCATGATATAAAATGCACACTGAAGTCAAAAGAGGGCACCTGATGTCCTGGAATTGAAGTTAGAAATGGTTGATATCTGCCATGTAGTTGCAGGGAATTGAACTTGAGTCCTCTGCAAGAGCAGTCAGTGCTCTTAAAGACTGAGCCATCTCACCAGCCCCTGTTTTTGTTTTTAAAGTTAATTTCATGTCTTATAGTAACTATGCTTAAATTCTTAAAAATCTTAGAATGGATGAATAAAGAAAATTTGAAATGTTCTTAATATAGCCTTTTTGACATAATAATGAATAACTAGAACTCTTCATTCATTTATGTTCACCCTATGTTCAAAGTTGTTATTTTTCCTTGGGGAAATGTGAACAAATGTATACTTACTCCACAGAGGAAACCAATAACTACCAAAGAAAAGTCCAACTCCAAGGTCCAACTCCATGAGCCAACACACACACATGTTGGGAGCTGGAGAAACAACATTCATTACCAAAAAATATAATATGGCTCTACAAACAGTTGACTTAAGCAGGACATTCTGCTTGCACAAGTAACCTTGGGAAAGAATTTATGGCAAGGTTATCTTTCTCTTCCCCTTGCAAACAGTTCTCGGAAAAATGAGTCATGCAGTAATCTCTTGGAACATCTGGCGGTCAGTCACGTTGCTGAATTGCTCAGTCCCTCTCCCATATCCATAAGAATGCTGTAACCTTTGACCAACTTCTTCAACCCCTTCTAAATACAAACTGTATATAAGGAAAGCTTGCAGTTCAATAAAGCGACCCTTGACAAGTGGACTTGCTTGGGCTCCATCTCTCTAAATACAAACTGTATATAAGGAAAGCTTGCAGTTCAATAAAGCGGGCCCTTGACAAGTGGACTTGCTTGGGCTCTGTCTCTTCTTTCTCGCCCATTTTTCTTTTCAGGGAGTGGTCCCCCTCGAGTCTTACCTGTACAGGGTCCCTGCAGGTGGGGGCACACACACACACACACACACACACACACACACACACACACACGTGGGCTACTTACAGGAGTATGGATGAGGAATTACTGTAAAGTTTATCCCAGCATAGATGATAACACATGAAATCACATCCTGGGAGTTCTATGAATGATTCCCCACAGGTTGGAAATTATTTACCAGGCACCCAGGCTAGTCCAAGTCTTTTTTTCTTTCTTGCATGAAGTTGTTAGTTTTAGGAATTTCCTCATTCTTGTGAGTGATTTACTTACTAAATTCCATGAGTCTCCTCCTTCCTCCAGGACGGAGTGTTTCAACTCAAGGGAAATTGTTACATGAGGATAGTATTACTAAAATAAAACAGAACAATTTTAGATGCTTTCTCACTAATGAATCAATTACCATTGAAATAATGCTATAAAGAGGTATAAATATTTATCAGATTAGTAGACATCAGTGAACTCTATCTACCACAATCCACCAATCCAATGATCAACTAGTGGTTTAGCTGATGGCTGTCTCTCAAATCTTGATTACTATTACCTCTCTGGAGGCTCAGATGTACCATTTCAGCTGACTGTGCATCATATGACCTTTCTTTCTTCATCAAGCTGGTTCATGTACTAGAGCTCATGTCAGGACAGTGACTGAATAGGCACAAGGCATCTTGATGTTTCAGCATATAACTTGCATATAACTTCTATTGCAAGTCACAAAGTTATGTCAAATACTGATGCTGAGAAATTTCTTTTCTAGATAGTGATGGATGAAAGAAGCATCATAAAAAATGAGTTAATGTCAGGCATTGGTTGTGACACAAGTTCAAGGTCAGCTGGTGCTAGAGGCAGAGCCAGACTTAATATCAAAAGAGAAAGGATAGAGTAAGGAATCCGGTTATGTTGGTTATCCTATTACTGTAACTACCAAGGATCTGTTCTTCTACTCCACTCACATTTATTCATGATGCTCTTTATTCTTGTCTTTGAAAACGTAATTTTCACACTGGGCATTGTGGCAGAAGCCACACGCCTTTAATACCAGGACTCAGAAGGCAGAGTGTGTAGAGCTCTGTGAGATTGTGGTCAGCCTGGTCTGCATAGTGAGTTCCAGCCCATCTGGGGCTACAAGGAGACAGTGTTTTTTTTTTTTGTTTTTTTTTTTTTTTTTTTTTTTTTATTTTGTAAAGATAGTTGACTGGTCCCTTCACTATCACATTGAAAAACCGCTTTCCTTTGCTTTATGGTCTTTGAGGATGGGTGTCAGAAAATCTTGTCTTCCCTTGGGTGGAGAGGTGCCTCTTG
>NW_008332088.1:4559617-4559900 GCF_000622305.1 Nannospalax galili
CAGATGACCCACCACCATTACAGGACACTTTGCGAGATGCTCATCATCCCTGGGAACTAATCGACCTAGGAGGGGAAGGAGCAAAAAGTGTCCTTTGTGTCCCTCTTACCCAATTAGTATAGATCTCAAGGTATGTCTGTTAAACATCCAAGAAGGTTAGTTCCACCATCCTGGCATTTTTAATTACTGTGTGTCATGCAGATAAATCTTGGGTAATGATCTGTTGGTCTCAAAAAAAACCTTATCTAGAGATATATTTCTTGATCTGTTATGTATAATTTGT
>NW_008332088.1:4561008-4589500 GCF_000622305.1 Nannospalax galili
GTGGTTTGAGTAACAGGCCTTAAAAAGGGAGATATGGAGACAGTGTTTTTTTTTTTTTTTTTTTTTAAAAAAAAGGCAGAAAAGCAAAGCACATAATTTTCAGTTTGTATTAATTAAATTTGTTCTTTAACAAATTTAACACATGCACATAGATCAACCACTCTAACCCCCAACTCTCTCTCATCTCCCCTGTTCCCCTACCTAAACTCCTCCCTTTTCTACACATTTCTCTCATACATTCCTGCCTTATCATTTTGTTTTGAGATACAGTGAGTTTAATCAATCCATCTATGGGATTTTGGAGCTTTCTATTGGAGTCTTGTGGGTTCAACAGTGGAAACACACTTGATTCCTCACTTACAGTAGTTAACAAAACCTGTGAAATTACTTTTAGCAATGGAAAGTGATTAATGCAGAAACTGACAATGGATTAAAATGCAAAGAATGTGTGGATGCAGTGCTCAGCCACAAATGGGAACTGTATACCACACTTCCTCCTCCCCCCAAGGCACACTTAACATTGCATAAGAGGCAGAATGATTAAGAACCAAAGGATATGGAGGATCAGTGTGAAGCAGTTCTGTTCATTACAGGAACACTGTATATGAACATACAGCAGCTATCGTTTTCTGACCAAGTCCTATACAAGATTAAGTCAGTCAAAATTCTGTCATAGTGGGAAGAAGGACTCATGAGCCTTAGCCCTAGCTGAGGAGCTATTGACAGCTGATGGCTGCTAAGAGAAGGAGTCAGTTCTCCTTTAATGTGTAGATGCTGGTCATTAGGCCTTACTCCAGTGCTTGTCCCCACACATATACCTATACTTTACGTGCAGCACAAATTGGACTCAGTGAATTTTTTTAAATAAAAGAAATGAAGTCAGAAGGGGTATTGGGATATGAGGGTGGATCAGGGATGACCTAGGTATAAGGTGAATATGATCAAAATACATCATCCAGACTTTGACGGTAAGAATCTATTGCTCAAATATTGGTCAAGACATTGTGTATTTAACTTATAGAACAGGGAAAAATCAAGCTGGTACTGACCTGGAAGCCTTATCCCTAGGGCTAACTCTTTCACAGTGCTTGAACATTCTATACATGCTACCAGAGGATAAAGAATTCAATAGTCTTACCTGCTGTGCACCCTAAAAACTATATAATGACTACTGGGGAAGATATACCCACTGATATGAGTGGCCCAAGTGTTATGTGAGAAAACAACCACTTTTCTTTTATCTGCAGCCAACTCCAAAAGATGAAACTCTTGCCTGTTACTGTTAACTGGGCCAACTACTTATGCTTTGTAAGTGGTTAGACATTACGGAGAGAATCTACTACTTTTATTTGGGTGTGGATATAACGTTAAACCCAATCCTAATAATATATCACTGTATCGACAGACTAGTGCATATCTCAACCTCATCAGAGAAGTTTCTTTTTGCTGTAGGGAATAATTAAGAGACTTTAAACTGGTCAAAGTACAGAGAATAAAAGACCATAGAGTGCTTAGCTCTAAATGGGATAGCTACATCACATCTCCCTCCAGGGATCACAGAGGAATACGGAATTGAAAGATTATTACAAGCCAGAGGTAGTGGACATCAGTAGTGAAACAGTGTTTGCAAGCATGACAGGGTCCTTGAAACCATGAACTTACAGCAGCTGCGACAGCTTGCACAAGACCTGCATGAGATCAACCAGCCAATATCCCAGTGTGAATGAAAGAGGGGCTCATAAACCCCTACTCTAGCTGAGCTGTTAATGGTAATTGATGGCTGCTAATAGAAAGAATGTTTTCATGAATGTGCTCCCTTAGAGATAATCCATGCTCTGGTAGATGGTCCTAAATCCTTGCAGACACAGCCAGCATTAAGTGGACTCATTGGATTTAAAAAATTAGCACATTATGCCGGGAGGGAAACTGGTGCAGTAGAATAGGCATGGGTTTGGATGGAGAGAATGGAAGCATGAATGATGAAAACACATTGTATGCATGTATTAAATTCCCAACCAATAATCTAAAGGAGTTTTAATAAAATAAACTGTCAAAGAAGAAAATGCTGCAGTACTCAAAAAATACAGTTTATGCCTGTATGATATTCTCAAAGTATCAATTAAAATCACTTTAAAAAATCAGAAATACACAAAACTAAAGTTTTCCAAAGCTAAGTTGAGGTTAAACTATGCAGGTTCTAATATTTGTATTAAACTTCAGGAAGGGGAATGGGAAAATGAGAGAGCACTTTAACTTGGGAGAGGAAGGGAATGTTATATAGGGGGAGAGCAAGAAAAGAGATAATACTTATGTAGTCTGAAAAACCGTAGGTAAATGTATTATTTTATAACCGTACTTTAATACAAATATATAAAGGCTAGGCATTGTGGCACATGGCTTTGATCTCAGAAATTGTGAGGCAGATCTATGAGTTGGAGACCAGTCCTAAGTGACAAACCTACAGTGGAACCTCTATAACTAAGGCTTATGGAACATAGCTGAACAGGGGGTAAAGAGACTACTGATACATTCCCTCAACTCTCAACATACATACAACCCAGTGCAGTGCACATAAAAGGCCACAACTGGCTAAGTTTCAGAGAATAAGAGACTTTAGTCTGTATTCCTGGATAGGACTCCTATACTAAACCTCCACTTACCCACTGGTCAGGAACCATTGCAGAAGAATTGGAAAAATGTAAGAACCATGGTTTGTGCATGAACATAAAGAAACAGAGGCTTTCAGACCTCCAGGAAATTTCTCATGAACTTACAACAATGGTGAGAAAATGCACAAGGCCCATGCCAAGTCAATCAGAGAGAAACCTAGTGTAGAACAGGAGAAATGGACAGCAGGTCCCAATTCTAGTCAAGGAACTATTAGCAAATGATTACTGTGGGATGAGAAAGAGTAGATATTCTTTAAGGGAGTGACTCTAAGTAGGCTGACTAGACTCCAGTGAATGTACTTGCTTTGAGGGATACCTAAACACAAATGTTTAAGCAGATAGGATTTAACATATGTGACAGAATATCTGAAAAATCTGGTGGGAGACAGGTTTGGGGATGGGGAAGGGGAAGGAGTTCTAAATTTGATTAAGATATATTATATGTAAAGCAAAAATTTCAATAAAAATGTTTGCAAATCAAAGTATATAAAGGAATGGTGGGAAGGTTTTTTTCTTTAGAAGAAATGTTTCAAAATATAAATATTCATGGGAAGTAGGAGATAGTGTACACATTAGAACCACGTCATTGGCTAGAAATTGTGTGATGGTTTTTCAGTCTTTAAATAGAACTAATGAAAGGTATGGTCATTCACTTGACAACAATCATCTGAGTCTAGGACTTAGATTTGCTGTAGTTTAAATAAACTAAAGTTTTAAATTGTTTTATATATTATAGATGGATGAGATCTGTGTGATTATATCAAATATGTGCTTGTATATGTATACATATAACAGTGAAATATATTACATTAGGGACATCTAGGCCTAAGACCAGGTATTCCATGTAACCAAGGACAGCTATCAACACAGCCCAACACACAGTAGACGACACCATGTGGAATGTCACATGTTTGGACACCCCTGCAGCCTACATGATATTTTTCTGGCAGAAATGCATGTTCAAAAGGATTCATTTCCTTCTGTTAACAGCTGACAAATATTATTTAATTAATATAAATGATAACTAAATACACATAAGTATCTGATAGATAATTTAAATAGTGATTTCTGGAAAACAACAACAACAACATTGTTACTGTTGTCCAAGAAGAAATGACACAAGAACAAAATGTTGCACATGACATTTTCGTTCAAATGTCTGGGAACAATAATGAATTTGCTCAAGGTGATGATTGCTAGCTGTTCACAGGGCATATACCCTAGACACTGCAATAATTCTTGATATGCTGTCATTGATATTTCTTATTCTTTGCTAGGCATATTCCTGACAATTAAAACATTACACACAAAAATGGAAAGTTTATAGTTATTTATTTTACTAGATTAATTTTTAATAAGTTATGCCTTAATATAGTCTCTTAAAATTTTTATTGAGCTTTTAAAATTTCCCAATCACATCCTGACCCCCTCCCATCCATACCTACCTCCCCAGAACGCTATGCACTCTGCCATACATGATGAGTCCTATTCTTTCAGGTATTTGTACCCAAATATCTTTCAGTGTAAATGTGGCCGGTCTGCTGGAGTCTAGTCAGCCCATTCAGTGGTCATATGTAAGTCATACTCTCCCTCACCCATTATCAACAAGTCTCAAATAGTTCTTGATTCAGTGCTGACCTGCCACCTATTTCTCACCTCCCCTTTGGGTCATTGTTTAATTGAGCTGACATGGGTCTTGCATTAGATGCCACCCTGCTGCAGGTACACATGAGCAAACCTCCATCTTGTATGTTCATGAACCAGCCCTGGCTCTTACAATCGTTCCACCTTCTATTCTGCAATGGTCCTCGACCCGTGGTGTTGTGGGGACCCTTGAGCACCCCTTGAGTGGGTGAGAGTTAGGGCAAAGTCATGACACAGACATCAGGAGTCAGGTGAGAAGCAGGCAGTGCGAGCAGCTGCAGGCTTGTTTATTGTGGATATGGGGCTCCCTTATATCATCCCTCCCAGTGTCCCATTGGCCCCAGTAGGCTTTCTCAGATCGTGTCTGATCCTCATTGGCCCTCTCGTCGAGCCATCTTGTGTAGGCCGTCTCTGTGTCCTTTGGCAGAATACAGGTTAGACTCAGCCTGATGTTTTTGGTGGGTTTGCAGCACACATGCACAGGTCGTTCAGGCCGCACTTCCTCCTATACAGTGGGTGGGTGAAGTTCCATATAGGAGTCCCATCCTACACCCTACAGTCTCTTATTCTCTAAAACTTGGCCAGTTGAGGCCTTCGGTGTGTAACACATTTTGATGTACATGGAAGCCTCACTGGTGAGAGATGAGGGATGGATTAGACCCCTCTCTACCCCTTATTCTACTATGTTCCATGAGCCCTAGTTGTAGAGATTCAACTGCAGATGTGTCACCTAGTACTGGGCCTCTCCCAGGTATATGTTCTCTGTGCCTGACCAGATGTGCAACTCTGCAGTAGCCTCCATCTGCTGCAAAAAGAAGCTTCTTTGATGAGTGCTGTATGGCATATTTGTCACTCTAAGGGAGATCTCTTCTATCTGGCACTTCATTCCCTTCAAGCAGCTCCCTGGTATACATATGCATTAATGTTCACACCCTCTATGTGCATTTTTCATAGGGTTTCTAGGGCATCACTTTTCCCTCTAGATTTCCTAGCTGCCTGAGATACACTCATCTCTACTCTTTCTTCTCCCATTTGGCCTCCCTCCTCTCTCCCTTCCTAGTCACACTGCCCTATTATTCCCACCCTCCCAATACCTCCCAACTCCCTCCATCTTTCTGTTCTTGACTTCCCTCACTCCTCCACACTATGGTCCCTTGCATGTCCCTCCTTCCTCTCCTCCCTGCCCATTACTCACAATTTTTCCACCTCCCTCAGGAAGCATTTCTTCCCTAAAATCTCCCTTTCAGGTTGTTTCTTTTCCTTTACCACCATGAATCCTTTGCCTTTACCTGTCTCCTGTTGTTATTTCAGAATTTATAAGCTCACATATAAGGGATTGCTGCTATAATCCACAAATGAGGGAAAATATCTGTCACTTGCTTTTCTATATTTGTGTTACTTCACTTAGTATAACATGCTCTAACTCCATCCATTTACTTGTAAATTTCATAATTTCATCTTTTCTTACTGCTGAGTAGAATTCATTGAGTAGATGTACCACATTTTCCTTAATCATTTAGCAGTTAAGGATCATTTCAGTTGTTTCCATTTCTTAGCTATTGTGAAGAGAGCAGCAACAAACATGGATGTACAGGTATCACTACAGTATGATGAGCCCTTTAGGTATATGACGAGGAATGGTATCACTGGATCTGATGGTAGGTTCATACTTAGTTTTTTGAGGGTTTTCCACACTACTTTCCAAAGTGGTTGAAGGAGTTTGCATTCCCATCAACAGTGAATGGCGTTCCTCTTTCTCCACATCCTCTCCAGCATTTGGAGGCTTTTATTCTCTTAATCTTAGCCAGTCTGATTGGGGTAAGATAAAAATCTTAAAGTGGTGTTTTGATTTTCATTTCTCTAATTACTAAGGATGTTGAGTACTTTTTTTTTGGTCTTTTTGAGACAGGGTCTCCCTGTAGCCCCAGCTGTCCTGGAACTCACTATGTAGACCAGGCTGGTCTTGAAGTCACAGAGATCTGCCTGCCTCTGGCTCCCAAGTGCTGGGATTAAAGGTGTGCGCCACCACTTAAGGTGCTTCTTAGCCATTTTTAACTCTTCACTTGAGAACTGTCTGTTTAGGTCTAACACCCATCTTTTTATTGGGTCATTTATCTTCTTATTTCTTTCTTTTGTGAGTTCTTTGTGTATTCTGGATATTAATCCTCTGTCACATTTATAGCTGGTAAAGATTTTCTCTCACTCAGTGAGTCTCCTCTTCCCTCCCTTATTTGTTTCTTTTGCTGTAAAGAAACTTTGTAATTAATGAGGTCCCATTTATTGATTGTTTGCCTTAGTGCCTGAGCAGGTGGTGTCTGATTTAGAAAGTTCTTTCCTATGCCTATATCTTGGAGGTTGCTGCCTATGTTTCTTCTAGCAGTTTCTAAGTATCAGGTGTTTTATTGAGGTCTTTGATCCATTCAGAGTTGACTTTTGTGCAGGGTGAAAGATAAGGTACAAGTGTCGTTTTCTGCAGGTGGAGAATATTTTTCCGTTTTAAAAATATGTTTGCATCTTTCACAGTAAGAGCACTGTTGTTACTACATTGCAATTGTTTCACCAGCTCTTATATATCATTCTTCACACACATGTAGCACAGTAATTGTGTATTTCACTTCTCTAGAAGGGAATTTCCCAAATTTTTCGGAATATGTAATGCTAATATATCTACCATGTCTAATTTTAAAAGAATCACAGCACAGATTATTTTATAGAATAGTACAAAAAAATAAAGAACACAGCAACTCAATGGATCCAAGTAAAAAAAGCAATTAATCCTTGTTAATTATAGTATTTAATGTATTTTGTTGTCACATTATAAAAAAATACTAAAATTGGTTGTGTTTGGGCCTGGAGAGATTGCTCGGCAGTTAAGAGCAGTGGCTGATCTTGCAGAGAACCTGATTTCATGTCCAAACACTACTATGGCAGCTAACAACCATCTGTAGCTCCAGTTTTAAGGGATCTGACTTCTCTACAGGCATTATACTACACAGTTGCACTTACACACATGCCGGTAATGCACTCATACACATAGAATAAAAATAATAAATAAAAATTTTAAAACATAGCTGTATTTATAATGTTATACTTGTCAAACTACCTTGATACCATCTATCCATGTCAGCTCCACTGTCCAAACTAATTTCTTGAGGGTTCCCAAGCCATAACATGCACAATTAACACTGTGCTTATGTTTAACTTTATCAACCAAATTGTCAATTTTTATCTTGATCTTTGGATTAACTATATATTCTTTAAAAAATCTTAATTCTTGAAACATTCCCATGGCCGATCCAGCCTGAACATGCTTCTTAAATTCTAATTTTTCTCTATCAAGACCAGATGCAGTCACAGAGAGTGAATTCTTTACTGCTGGGTAATATTTCCACAATATTTCAGCACTTCCACATAGATCATTGTTGGGCACGTTAGATTGTAACTTTTTATGTAAGATTTTTCAGTACAAGAATTACATTTTATATATCATCTTCCCTCAAAAACATGAATAAAAATATTGAAGACTATTTTCAATATATGAAAACTACTGGTATATTTCTATCTATGAAAAAAAAAGATAAGCAGTGATTTTTTTTCCTTTCACTCTCTTCTAGTTTGCTTTCAATTGCTGCGACAAAATGCTCTGAACTATACCAACTTGGAAAGGAAAGAGTTTATTTGACTCACATCACCTGGGTCACAGTTCATCATTGAGGGAGCCCAAGGTAGGATCTCAGAGTTGGAAACTGGAGGCAGGTGATGAAGCACAGGCCATGGAGGAACACTGCTTACTGGCTTGCTCCCCTTGCCCATATGTAGCTGTTTTCTTATACAATACAGAACAACCTGCCTGTGGGTGGCATGCTCACAGTGGGCTTGGCCCTCCCATATCACTCATCAAGAAAATCACGCACAGACATGGCCACAGGCCAGTCCCTTGGAGGAAATCCCCAACTGAGTCTCCCTCCACCCAGTTGTATCAAGTTGTCAACTAAAACTATCCAGCACACACTTTCTGTGGATCAGGTCAGTGTTTGCAGTGACTACCAGACACTTGGGATGCAGATGCTAAGATTAAACTAATTGCACCTTCAATTTCTATGGCAAAAGAAATTTGCTCCACATAATTGCAAATCACAAATTGTGCAACCTTGACAAATTCACTAACTTCAGACCATGGTATTCCTGTATGCAAGTAAGAAGGTATAGAGCCTACCTTATTTTCATAGTCAAGATACCCAGAGAATTTGATTGTGAGGAAAGTTAGATTTTTCTATTAACATACTCCCATTTCTATTTAAAATCAAGATTCTCCTTGACATTTTAAACCAAATAAAGAAGTTAATAAAATTAGCAAATTAATTATAAAACAAGAATGCTTGGTAGCATTTTAAGTTGGGCAATCTTTTCATTAGCTTCTAATTGTATTTTAAAAAGATTTTACTCAATCAAATGAACTTCTGGAAAAGGATAATATCACACAAGAATGGCTTTCATAAGAAAGAAGCAAATTAATTTTGTGCTAGTAAATTGCACAATTAAAATACAACAAAAATTAATAAAAACATCAAGCATAATAAAGCTAAGTTATTCTACGCTAATGTAAGGGTCAATGCGACATGTACATATACAACTGCATAGTCAAACTAGCCATGGCTTTGTAATATCCTCCTTCACTTTCCCTTATAATGGGGATGCAGATATCCCAGAACATTCAGACAAAACTATCTCTGTTTTAATATTTTTATGCTGTTTCTCTTTCTTAGGGGGTTCATTTTTATATTTTGGGATTGAAGTAGAGGGTATGAATAGATATCTAACTGGTCAATGAACTGGAAATTTAGGGGATGTCGATATTTTTCATCATTAAAGTCATCACAATGCAACATACTCATGGAAAATAGTGAACTATATTAACATCAATTTTCTAGCAAATCATTGTACAATTATTATGCACCCAAAGTTTGTGTTGATTGCCACTCTATTATTACAAATTTTATATAAATTGAAAACATAGACTACTAGATGGAATATTAATATCTCTCAGATAATTTATCCATTTTTATATAAACATATTTGTGGCTTTTATAAATTAATTTGTTCCTTATTAAGTGATTATTTAACTCTTATATTGTAATAATACCTGGTTTACTCAAATTCTTTTGGCCTTTTTTAAACTACGTGGTTTATAGAAACAAAATAAAATATGCATTTTGGGACAAGTAAGGCAAAGTAGCCCCAACCCTAGCTAAGGCACTATTATCAACCCATCATAGTTGAAAGAGGGAGAGTCAGTTTTCGTTAAGGGTTTGACACCAGGTGGGCTCACCTGGCTAAAGAGATGAACCCACACTCTAAAGCATTTGGAGCACACAAATAAACTTAATAGCACCTAATAGAGGACTGAAGTGAGGAAGAGTAGGGAGGTGAAAATGGGACTGAAAGGAGATGGTAGAGAGGATCTTAATGTGCTTAAAATATATTCTATGAAAATTTCAAAGAAACAGCTGAAACTATTTAGAAAATGATGTACAAAGAACTGAGATAGCAAGACATATGCAGAAGTGTGGAAGGCCTGGGCTTGTTCTACAATGTCCTTTAACCCTACACTGTTCTATCAGAACAGGAGATGTAGGATAGTTGGATTTATTTTTGTCTGTTATGCACACTGAATACACCATTTTTGATATAGCTTTTCTTGCATTTGAACATAGTGCTTACTACAGGCTTTCCTTTTAAAAATGAATGAATGAGTATTGTAAAGAGAAAAATAGGAGCTACATAATTGTGCTTTCTGGGTACAAAAAAGATTGAGGAAAGGCAAGGGGAGTTGTCAGAAAAAAATATAATTTATAGGCTAAGTCATACTGTGATCTTCAATGTGTGTGAAGCCTGTGTTAAGCTTGGTATGAAAACATATTCCTGCAGCTGACAGCATATATTGGTATTGAAAATGCACTTTTGATAAGCCCATGCTTCTAAGTGGTCTCCCTGAATTTAGGCCCTACTTTTATAAAAATAAAGTATAATTTTTTCCCATTTGTTTATGAGGCAAATGAAGTCCAGAAAGCTTGGCTAGTTCTGTAATATGACTTTTCAATTCCCTAGTAGGGGTCCAAAATGGGGGGAAAAAAAACCAATGCAAAATACTTAAAATGTTTGACTTCTCTTAGAGCAATTCCAGGCTTGATTAAACTGCTTTTAAGCAGCAAAGAAAAGTATATTTAAAATAAATATTAATTCTGACATCATTTCATCACTGATACTTTTATTAAGTCCAGTTAAGTGCCCCATAAGTCCTAGTGAAGATATACCTAAACAGATAAGATGAGAAAAATAAAATCTTCATATGAAATGCAACAGTGCAATCAGTGCTGCATGATAAATATGTAGGTATATATTTACATATATTATATATCATATATATATGTATATCTCAATTATTCTGTTTGTGTTACCATGCACCTAATTAAACAACCCTCTCTTTCATTTTAAACTTTGTTCAATTATTACATGCAGAGAAACTTAGTTCAATCTTATTTGTGTACTGACAGTGAAAAGAAAAATATCTTTCCTAATCCCTTCTAATCTTTTTTTAAGATTTGAGATTTGAGAACATTTTAGTTATTAAAATTTGTCACTCAAATTTTATATGTAGCTAACAACATTTACATAATCTTCTATGTCTGGGATATTTAAATGGTAAAACTCATTTAAAAAACAATGTTTTAGATACCTCTTCTAAATGAAAGTTGAAACAAGGTTATTGCTAATTTGAATGTGTCCTCTGGCTTTCATAGTTGGAAACTGCTTCTTTAATGCAACACTGAGACATGAGAGTGTTAAGATGTGATTAGGTCATGACAGTTCTGCCCACATGAATCATTAAAACCCTCATGCCAGTGTTTAGATATTGATGGGTTCTTGATAAGGACGATTTTTAGTCCCCTTCCTCCCCATCATACACATGTATGTATAATCTACAATCTTACCAAGTTAAGCCATGAAATTCTGTTCTAAATGGGATCCTCTTAATTTGAGACTTATTTATAGAACCGCAAGGAATAATATTTTTCCATTTAAATTGCTGTTTGAGTTATTCTGCTACAAAAGCAACAAATATAGTTTTCCAATGTGAACACTTCTGTTTGTTTAAAAAGTTGTGATTATCCAAAATACAAAGAAAAATGTACATCTTAGAACATAGCGTTGATCAAGAATTTGAATATGGAATGCTTGAAATCCTATGGGGTTGCAGATGGGGAGGGGGTCTAAATTTGATCAAAACCTCTTATATGAAATGCACAAAAACCGAATAAAAATAGTTCTATAGGGGCTGGAGAGATGGCTCAGTGGTTAAGAACACTGGGTGTTCTTTCAGAAGACCTGGGTTTGAATCCCAGCACCCACATGGCAGCTAACAACTGTCCATAACTCCTGTTCCAGATATCCAACAGCCTCTTCTGTCCTCCACCGGCATTGCATGACATGGGTGCACTAACCTACATCAGGCAATGCACACAAAACATAAAAAATAATAAAGAAAATATTGAAAATAGTAGTTCTCTAAAGAACACTAGAAATAATAAATATGTTGGAAAATATGAAAAAAGAATTTGAATATTCAGAGGTTTATCAATATCAAAATACAGTGTTGAAAGGCTGACTAGCTCTGAAGTTTGGGGAAAGGAGAGAACAGCTTTTGCATTTTGCTGTTCCTCTTCTTGGCATTCCTGAGACAACCTGTGTGTTATACTCATGGAAAATACATATATGATATTTATCATCACTGCATATGAAAGCTGCCCTGTAATTTTCCATTTACCTTTTAAGTTAATTTTTATTGTCACTGGTTTTGCTCTTAGGTCTTATGGAAATTTTGGCCATGTATCCCTTTATAAAGATCAGCATTAATATTAATTTCTTAATGTTCTTTGATTATGTCAGTGATAAATTCTGCCCCTTAAGTATAAATATTAGTTATCATAGCTTGAAGCAATTCTGAAGAATTGTGAGAGCTTAGAAGATCTGGTCTTATATCACTGCACAATACGTATCATCAGTGTAATTACCTATAGGGCCAAAAAATGTTAAAATCCCTAAATTCAACAAAAGAAGGAAGCTGGATTTAGGATTCAATATGCAATAATACAACTGAATTCTCAAGAAGGGCCAGCTGCTTATCTCAAGTAATTTTCCTAGATAGTTTGTTAGTCACATTCTGCAGCTATGATAAATACATGTGAGAAACTATTTAAAGGGAAAGATGATTTAATTTGGTCCCAATTTTAGAAGTTTCAAGTCATAGTCTAGACCAACTGTGGAGTGTTAGCCTAAAAGGCTGCCAAAATAATTTGAATCTGAAATGTTCTCCATAAGCTTCCATATTTGAACACTTGGTCCCAAGTTGATGGTGCTGCTTCAGAAGGTCATGGAACCCTTTGAAATTGGGACTTTTCTGGAGGAAATGGGTCAGTGGTCAGGGAATACTGAGGCTTATAGCATTGCCTCACTTCCTTTGTACACGTTCCTTCCCGAACTGCCAATGCAATATGATGAGCTGTTCTGTCCCACAGCTGTGCTTCCCGGCCATCATGGACTGTGTCTTCCTGAATTAAAGCCAAACACACTCTTCCTTAAATTGTTTAGTCAGGTACTTTATCACAGCAATGTGTCAAATAACAAACACAATATTTAACTTTATGGATTCTCACTTTCCTCACAACAAAATAATAATAACAAGAGCACATGAACAGTATTTTTTGTACCCATTTTTAAAATTTATTATTTTATGTGTGTGTGTGTGTGTGTGTGTGTGTATTGCCTGCATATAGGTAAGTGCACCCATTTCATGCAAGGACCGCGGAGAACAGAAGAGGCTATCGATCCCCTGGAACTGGAGTTACGGGCAATTGTTAGCTGCCATGTGGGTGCTGGGATTTGAACCAGGGTCTTCTGCACAAACAACCAGTGTTCTTAACTGGTGAGCCATCTCTCTAACCCCTTTGCACCCATTTCTGTCAATTGATTGCATACTCATATCAATAAATTCTAATTTTTTTGAATTATGTTTTGCTAATCACATTCTAAATTGTTCTCTAACTCACATCCCTAAACTTATTGAAATTCCTCTGCCCCTAGAAACATATGGTCAAGTTTAACTACAACAAAGTCTGACTCCTCCAGTACCAACTATCTTTTTCTCAACTTTTTCATTCATGACAAAATATCTGAAAGAACAATTGAAAGGTGTAAGTTGTTACTTTGGCTCAGAGTTTCAAAGATTTCAGTCCACAGTAGTCTGTTTCCATGTTTCTGGGGCTGTGATATAGCAATACATTATGTCAGAAAGTTGTGAATCAGTAAAGTGATTCAGTTCAGTGTAGTCAGCATGCAACAAGAGGAAAAAGAGGTGGTCCAGGTTTAAGATTTTGCCACAAACAACACATCGCTCATGACCTCTTCCTACAACTAGTTCATTATCCTAAATTTTCCAAAATTTACTAACTTGATGCACCAGCTATGCGCTGTATCTTCAAGAATACGCTTGTACACACCCTTTCATATTCAGACTACAGCAGATGGATACTGGTTCATAAACACAGAGTGGTGGAGGCTTCCAGGCCACTGGAGGCTTGCTTATGTGAGCTTGTAGCAATGGTGATATCAAGCCCAGGACCCACATCAGTTCAATTAAACAAGGGCCCAAAGAGGAGGTGAGAAATGGGTGGTGGGCCAGCACTGGATAGAGAACTATTTGAGACTGATTGCTGCTGGGTGAGGGAGAGTATGACTCACATACGACCACTGGATGGGCTGACTAGACCCAGTGGACATATTTACACTAAAGGACATTTGGGCACAAATACCTGAATGAATAGGACTCAGCATGTATGGCAGAGTGCATAGAGTTTTCCCCGAGGAGAGGGGATAGGAGAGGCATGGATGGGGAGGGGGTCTGGATTTCAGTGCGAAATGTATAAAATTTAAAAAGTTCAATATAAATGGGGACATGGAAATGTAGAATATTTTGAGATGTGTTTATGTGGAATCTTTATAATCAACTCAAATTGAGCATGCACAAATCCCTTCTTCCATACATACACACCGTGTCACTGTGTAGGCTGAATGTAATAATTTGTAATGAGATTAACTATCAAATGATTAATGCAAGACTGCAAGAATGAAAAATTACATAAAGATCATCGTCATAATATTTCAGATTTATTTAACTCCCATTAATGGCTATTGTGCATAAATTAACCTTCCAGATTCTGCATGAACACAGACATGAATGGAAGCTTCTTTTTTCTTAACATGTTCATACACTGTGGTAGAATTTGCCAAAGGGAGATATCACTGAAGACCAAACATATATCGGGGTCAATGAAAATGTGGCTTCACTTCCTAATTGTCACTTTGGGAAATAAATTTAAATTCTATGATTCTCAATTTTCTTATGTGTAGACTAAGCTTTATTTTAATATGAAGTCTTCAAAATCTGAAAATATTAGACACGTGACAAATATTAGCAAACCCTCAAGCATATGAACAAAATGCCACATTGTTATTAGAGTACCATTAATAGAAATAATTCATGTAAAATACAGACTTGATGGATGGATTATTAATTCCCCAGTACAATTCAGCTTTGAGCATTATTGATGAAAACTAGTGCCTAATACATGTTCTATCGTATGGGTGATAAATTTTGTTCAAAATGGATCATTTTCACATGTTGGCAATATTAAGCCTGTTCCTTCTCTTAACATCCTGTAAACCAAATATATAAACTTCGTGAAGGATGATTCTCAGTATAATAAGTTCAGGGAAATATTTATAGCAAGTTGGATAATGGTTATCGGTAAAGGCTTTCATTAATTCATTATAAGCTAAATGATATACATTTTGAGTTCATATTATTTCTAGAAAATTTTTACAAAAATACCTGTTATTCAGAATTCCACATATATAAAAGTGTATTAAATTTAAAATTAAATGATCAGAAAATTATAATACTATTTATCATTTCATTAAATCTTTTAAATGATAAAATAAACTTACCTTGAAGTCACAGTTTCCATAATTCTTATTGACTTTGTAACATAGACTCTCAATAAACACACATCTGAACTTTCTTATTAAAGAAGAGAAAACAAAAAAGAAAACTCAGGTTTACAGGACTCTGTTCTAAAGAATTCTTCCTGTCAATTAGAGATAGATACTTGAAGTATAAAATAACTATATCATAAATTCTAAACATCAGTATATTAGGATTCAGTCAGCCTGGAATGGAAGGAAATATCAAAGTCATCAACACTACTTGGAAAATGCCTTCTAATGTTTGGGTCTTACATCTTGGAACCATTAGCAAGAGTGCTTTGTACGACCAAATCTGTCCATAAAGTGCAGTATATGTTATTTATTGTTCCATTTTCTGCATTGAGTTTCAGTTCTACTGAACTTCCCCCCCCACAAAGTCTGTTTTGCAAACACTTGTAGAAAAGTAAAATATAGATTCAAATGAAGATTAGTCTCTGACATAGAAGAATCAGCTAGGCTTCAGAGAATGCTTAATGTAGTCTTTGTTTCATGTAATGCTAATTAATATGCACAACTGTGTTTGGTGTTTCTGTTATACTGGAAAATTGCTTAGAAATTGTTGATGGTGGTACATAACTTTGGGAGACACAGGCAAGCAGACCTCTGTAAAATCAAGGACAGCCAGGTCTACCTAATGAGTTCCAGGTCAACTGGGCCTACAGGCACACCATGTCTCAAAAAGTCCAAAAATGACTCACACACACCTTTATTATGAGCCCTTAGAAAGTTGAGGCAGGAAGATTGTTATGAGGACAGCTTGTGCTTTGTTGATTTCCAGGACAGCCTGAGCTAAGTAGTGACAATGTTGTCAAATAATAATAATAATAATAATAATAGTAATAATAATTATGCTGCTGGTATTAATCTAATATGTGTGAGTGTGCATGTTAGTTTATGTATGCATGTGTGCATACATATGTATTACATTGTTAACATAACTAAAATCTTGCTTTGTCAATATGAATTTTAATACAAAACAGCAGGTTAGCATTACCTTGGCTACAAATAGAAAGACACCCAAGGCGGGAAATCAGGTATCTTGGGGTTGTACCATCTGTATGTGCATTCCAACATTAATGTCCCATACTGTTATGCTTGATTAGAAATCAAAGACAGATAATCACATTTAGTGATTTCAGTAAAGAGTGCTATTTCCAAAATCCAATGATTAAGAATCTTCAGTTCTTTGGAATATGTTTTAAAAAATAATAGTAAATGTTTTTAATGGGAATTTATATTTTAAATGCAAAACTAGTAGTTACATATTGGAAAGTAGAACTGAAAAGCATATATATTTAAAGCCAAGTGTTAAAGAATATGACAATAATCCCAGAGCTTGGGAACACGGTTGCATGTTCCAGGGCACCCTGATTTACTGGTAAGACCCAAACCAAAACAAATGCAATGATTATCCAAATCTGACTGTGAATTCCTTCTATATTTTAATCAGCCATTTATTTATTAATTTATAATCCAATAAATCCTATTACCATGCCATTTTCTTCCTCTTCTGTTAAGATTATAAAAGAACATTAAGTAATACCATCATATTAACTGATATATTAAAACTTGATTTTTAGTAGAAACAAAAAAAGTTATTTTTTTATCATTAAGGAATAGTATATTGTATCATACTCCTCTTTTAAATCAGATTCTGTTACTTAAGTGAAATAAACTGTAAGAAACAAGTCTCCTTATATTAAAGAAACTGTTAGATACAACATGGAGCTATGATTTCAATAGATTTTTCTTGATAGAAAGGTGCTAGATTATAGAAAATAGAAAAAATTGAGAATAAGCAATAATGAATACTATATTACTAATATAAATACTAGGATGGAGTGAAATAAGACATTCTGTACTTCAAACCACACCTACAAATAATATTGGCATCCAATTAGTTGCTTTGAAAATTTGCAAAAATTATTAAATGCTTACATTCCCATTAACACAGCAGCCTATTCAGCAATAGCTCGAAGTTTTCAGAAATAGGTCATTCAATAATGATGAATACACACTTTTCATGGGGACACATTTTATTCTGTCTTTGTGTATCTCTCTTCTCTATATCTCCTTATCTCCTATTCTCCTTCACTTCCTCTTTCCCTCCCTCCCTTTCTCCCTTCTTCCCTTCCATTTTTCCTTGTTTTATTTATTGACACTGAAGTCATAACCCTTCAGTGGAGAAATGGAACCGGAATTGACCTAAAAGCCTTCTCCCTGAAGACTAGCCCCATAGTTCTAAAGGAAACTATGCAAGAGGCTAAGAGAGAAAATCAATCAGCGACCCAACCCAGCTCTAAAACCTAATAACCACAAGGACTGGCACGGGCAACTATCTCTATTCGTTCAGTAGTGGCACTTATACCTCATGGGTAATCAACAGCTACCTAATTGGACTTAAGCCATCTCAGTGGAAGGAAACTCATGGGTGGCTGGAATAGATTAAACCCAATCTCTGTCATACCGCTAGACAAAATTTCTTACTGTGTGCTAAATATCAGTCCTTATATTTATGGATAAGTATACCATACACCACTTTCAAAGAAGCTCCATTTTGCAACAGATGGAGGCTATTCCAGACTTCTACAACTGACCACACATAGAAAACATATGTCTGAGATATGACCAGGCCTAAATGACACATCTATAGTGGAACCTCTACAACTAAGGCTCATGTAACTTAATGGAACAGGAGGTAAAGGGAATATTAATATGCCCCTCAACTCTCACGTGTGAAGTTTCCTTATACAACAGAGTATGATGAATACAGAAGGCCACAACCAGTCAACTTTTAGAGAATAAGAGACACCAGCTTGTACGTCTCTGGATAGGACTCCTGTATTAAACCTCACCTACCAATGGTTCAGGGATCATTTTGGAAGATGAAGCAGAAAGATCGTAAGAGCCAGGACTACTGCGAGGACATAATGAAACAGAATCTTTCAGGACTGTGGGAACTTGTTCATAAGAATTTACGACAATAATGACAGCATCCACAAAAATTCCAGGACAGAGCAAGGAAAATGGGCAGTAGGCTCTAACCTTAGCAAATCAACAATTGGCAACTGTATTTTGCAGGGTGAAGGAGAGTAGATCTTCTTTAAGGGAGTGACTCAAGATAAGCTGACTAGAATCCAGTGGATGAATTTGTACTGAGGGATATCTGGGTACAAATATTTGACTGGATAGGACTTATATGATGCCTGAAATCCAGTAGGGTGCAGGGCTCTGAGTAGTGTGGTTGGGGAGGGGCTCTAAATTTAATTAAGATTTATTATATGGGGTGCAAAAAACTCAACAAAATTATTTTCTAAGAAATGAAATCAGTGATGAAAATTTTAAAAATTATTTTTCAATAAAATTTTCCTTGAGTTGTGTTCATGGGTTATTATAGGAAGACATTTTTTTCTATCAATAGTTCTAAAACAACAACAATAATAGATTATTCTAAGCAATAAGTAATCACAGCCATGTTAGGTGGCCATGCTTTGACGGGAGACTTCAATGTAGTAACTTTACTTACAATTGGAAAGAATGTATCAAATATGGGCTGCTGTGTCAACCAGGACAACAGGTCAGATAGAAGGTGTATGCTGGTTTTAGTTCATGAAAGTGTATGGAAAGCCAGTGGGGCTAGTCTTGGGACTTTAAAAACTGATGGATTTAAGTTAAACCAATACAAAGGAGAGTAATTTTCTATGACGATATGTTTGAGGAGGAAAGAAGTTCCAGGCACAGCCTTTGTAGTACTCTGTTTTGCATAGCGTATCTACTGGAAGAATTTTCTTCCAGTAGAAAGAGAAGGATCTGGATTCTAATGTTGGTGTACTGGAGTCTGTGGCAGGACTAGAAGCCATGTTCTTTGGAGTCTTCTGATTTAAGGATAAATATATTGTAGTAAATTCCATTAAAATATACAAAAATATTCACAAAAATCTATGGAAAATTAAGCAATTAAAAATATTTGCAGATTGCAGTAGTTTCAGAGTCTGTCTTCAGCAAGACCTTCACAATTATATATTAGATTGATACAGAATGACAAACTCACATCTGTTCTATATCCATTCTTTCACATTTCATAACTTCCCACACATGTTTTAAGATACAATTTCTGATACATTCATACAATGATATTGTTAAATCTTGCTGATTCATTAGATGCATGCTTTAGTAAAATACTTAATATCACAAAATATTTACCTTCAAAATTTGAAATGTAAGGATGACACAAAATGTTCTATATTTTATATGCCATATTTTTTTCTTTTTTATCTGTTTTTTTCTTATGATTATTATACCTGTTGCTGACAGGCATTTACTAAGATTATGAAAAGGAAGTCACAAAAAAGAAGAGAAATTTTGAAGAAGATATTTATATAAAGGGTATAAACATAATAGGGCATCATGTAGTTTCTCATGTGGTAGGCCTACCTATCATGCATGAATGTGTTGATTTAAGAAATGATCATAAAACATTATTACTACATTTTCATATACTCATATTGTTGTTGATCATGTAGCAATTTTTGGCCCTCTCGTTGCAAATAAATGTGTCTTAAGTCTATGGTGACCTCTCAGACCTCATAACACCTGACATATTATCATTGTGACATGTCTGTTCCTGTTTTCCTGAACACAGCTCCTAATATATGACCTCCTGTTCCTTAACAATTATGTTTCTTTCAAGTACCCAATGTTGGGTTTTTCCCACATAGCCTAATGCAGTCAGTTTAGCAAAGTTATAGAAGTTTCACACTTTGATCCGAAGTTAAAAATAATATTCTCCAATCTTGTTTTCTGTTGGATCTTTCCACATTTGTTATGAAAAAGTTCCACAGGGGACAATTATCAATGAGCATCTTGACTATGCTCCTTCAAAGGATCTTCTCAAACCCCATTCCAACTTTGTGTATCCATGAAACACTATGCTCTTCAAAAGAGTTTAGGACAATATATTTACACTAAGCAACTTCTTCCCAGGGACCCTATGAGAAAAGCAGAATTGCTGAGTACATGTCTAGTGTGGATTTCAGATACTGGAGGACAGATATGATAAAATATTTTATAAGCCACTATAGTCCCTAATTTTTGTGTCATATCACATACTGCATAATGAATATCTCAATTTACATGTCTAATGTATATTTTACTCACACTTATAGAAATTAAAAAATGAAACAGAGCCCTACTTCTATATTTTTTCTGTCATTCATCTAATTTATTGTCCCTAAGCTTTGTACCCTCCTAGCCCTTTTCTTTTCTTCCAGTATCTTCTCACACATTCCTATAGAAAAATTTTTAGGATCTATAAAATGGCTTTTAGCAATGCTACCACAACCTCTTTTTAGACTTTCAAATTTTGTCTGCTAATGTCTATTGCATTCTTAAAATAAATGAGCTATTTTACCTGTCTAATATTTTCAACATTATTTTATGAGATAGAATAAGCTAGTCTTTGCTATTATTTAACTCTTCATGCTAAGAACTTCTCTGACATTAATTTCTGCCTCTCAGTATTTCCTGCTCCAAACTGCATTTACTTGAAACCTACAACTCATGTGTCCCTGGCCACATTCTCTGAAGTTGCATTCCCTCAGCACACATTCACACATATAGACACATAGAGGTACGGATATGCACCAGACACTCTCTGCTGACCAATTTTAATATGTATCATACATTCACTCTTACTCCTTCCTTGATGGAAAGCTGCTGAATGATTTTAGGCAGAATGCACCATATGAAAACAACATATTATCCACTCAGTTTTTTTGGTTAATTTATTATTTCCTATATTCCTCTCCATGCATTGTATGAATTTAACACTTTTTCCAAATGCTAATATACACATTGAAGAATTTTAGTTATATAACATGAGTTTCAAGTTCTCTCTAGGCCTCCTTTTCTTGTCAACCTAAGAAGGAGTCCAACTTTTGAGACAACAGCAATATTTCATAATATGGAATGCCAAGGGGGTAATCAAGAAAGGCATCTAAATAGGAGTGTCATGTCTGATTACACATTAGAGGAAGGTAATTTGATATTTGTATAAAAGGGAGATGGTGACGGTGCAAGTTAACTGCTCCAGAAGAAATCAAGATGCTTTCCTAAAAGTTTGTAAGCATGAGTTTTTATGTGTTAAGATAATTCAAATCCACATTAGGGAGACTCAGGAGCTGGAATCTCTGAAAAGAAATCATATTTATTTGGGATAAGTTAGATTTGTAACTCAAGAAACTATAATGAAAGATTATCACAATTTTTATACAATATAGTAAGATGGTATTTATATACCCTCCCCTATCCATACCTCCTCCCTCGCTGCCTTCCACACAATTTTATGTACTCTCTTATATATATAACCTATCCTATAGAGTACGGTTTGTGTCTCCAAACATCTTTTACTGTATGTCCACTCACTGGACTCACCAAGATTCCCATGCCTGTTAGACACTGTTGGTCCTCTTCCCAGGGTCATCAATTGCCAAATGTTTCTTAGGTTGGGTTGGGATTTCTTATTCACCACCTATCTCTGTGCTAGGATTTTATCTGGTTTGACCTTGCAAAGGACTTGTGAGTACTGACACCACTGCTGTGACTTCATATAAGTAAATAATCAGCTGTCTGGAGGACTGTTTCCTTGTGGTCATCTGCTCCTCTGAATCTTACAATCTTTCTGCCTCCTATTCTGAAGTGATCACTGAGTATTTGGGGGCAGAGGTTTGAAATAGATGTTCTAGTCAGGGATAAGCATTCTGAAGCAACTTGTTCTCTGCATATAAGCCATTGTGGGTTTCTGTGTTAATCACAATCTGCTATATAAGAAAACTTCTTTGATGAGAGTTGAGTGATGCATTCATCCTATGTGTACAAGTTGCACTGAAGATGTGTCACTTAGTGTTAAGCATCTCACAGATACTTACTCTCTGAATTTGACCAGTTCTTTAACTCTACATAGTCTCCATCTGTTGCAAAAAAAAATCTTTGATGAGGGGTGAAATGTACCATGCTGTATATTTAATATAAGACATTACATTGGTCCAGGGATATGGCAAAAGTATGTTTTTCTCTTGAATTTATGACCTTCCTAGCTGTGTGTATTTGGAACATGAATTCCCTTCCATTAAGCTGGCCTTATTTCCAATTAGACAGCTGTTGATTATCATGAAGATAAAAGGGTTATTACTACAACAATACTGGTAATTTGTTGGGCCAGTCACTGTTGTTTATTAGGCTTTACAATTATATAAGACCATTGATTGATTTTCTCCCTTGGCAGCTTGTATAGTAGCCTCTGATACCATGAAAGCTGGTCTTTAGGGAGGAGGCTTCCTGATCAGTTCCAAATCTTCTGTCTGAATTGTGGCCTGTTTTCAGCTTAACATCTTACTTTCAAGTTCTTGGGGTAAACCAAGGGCTGTTGCAATAGCTTGTGGTATTTGGGGAGTCTATTGAACTATCCTGACCAACAAATCAGAGGATGGTTTCTCCTGCCTGTTAACTGTTATTTTCTTGTTATATACCCTTCAGCTATACACTTACATTCATATATTTATTGTATATGAGTTTTTTAGTAGGACTTTGAACTAACACATTTCTCTCAGGTTTTTCATACCATCTACACATTATTTTTCTTTCTTATCACTTTGGACTTATAAACCCCCCTAGTCCCTCCAGGCAAAGTACTCACCCTCTTTCCCCATTTTTCCCCTAATAGAACCTGTGTCTAACTGTCCTCCTCTCTTAAGTTCTTTCTTCCATTTTACCACCATGGCTCCTTTCCAATTTCCTGGCTCATGCAGTTACTTCAGGATACATACTCACATGTAGGAATATGGAGATAAGATCTACAAATGAGGGAGAACATACGTGGCTTATTTTTTTCCGAGTCTGTGTTACTTAGTATAACAGTTTCTAGTTCTAGCAATTTACCTGCAAATTTCATGGTTTTATTTTTCATTACTGCTGAGTGGAAATCCATTGTGTAAATATACCATATTTTCACTATTCTTTCATCAGTTGAGAGATATTTAGATTATTTCAATTTCTTCGCTATTGTGAAAAGAAGAGCAACACATATGTCTGTGTACGTATCTCTATAGAAGGATGAGTCCATTGCATATTTCTCAGTGATTGGCATATCTGAGTATCACTAAATTTTAAGTCTGAGCTGTTAGGTTCTAGTTATTGATACTATATGGAGCCTGAAATGTGTTTTACATAGTACATCTTCCACAGAGACAAAATTCAGTTGTAAGTAGTATGTGGGCAGTGAACGCCTACAATTTCAGCACTTGGGAAACTGAGGCAGGAAGATTGCTTAGAGCTTGAGATAAACTCAGTATATATAGTGAGTTCCAAGCCAGTCTGGGTTACAGAGTCAGACTTTGTCTCAGTATAAAAACTCATCATTGCTGTGGTTGCCTGCACAAGACCTACACAAGAGCAAACTAGTTAAGAATTCCAGAATGACCAGGCATGGCACTGCATGCCTTTAATCTCAGAACTAGGAAGCAGAGACAGGCAGATTATAATAAAATAGGTCTGCCTGGAATAGTATCTACTGGATATGCTATGCAAATTGCCTGAAGAGAAATTTAGCATGAACATTATCCAGCTGTGAAACCTGTGACTACAACAGCCCTGCAAGAAATGCCCACTGGGACAATAGTGGCACAAATATTATGGGACTCACCATTTACTTTCAATTTGAACTTAAGGTCCACATCATAGGAGGGATCCCATACCTTACAATGATATTAGGTCTATAAACCTGGGGCTAAACAGTCCACAGGTCATGGTAGACAGACTAGTGCAATTATTTTGTTAGGTAGATATAGTATTAAACTGATTTCTAATGACATTGTTACACCCATAGACTAATGCATCTCTCAACTCTCAATAGAGTAGATTCCTTATGGATCAGATGTTGATTAACATAGAAACCCACAACTGTCCAATGTGCAGAGAGTAAGATGCATCAGGTTGCTTATCCTTGAATAGGACACCAGCCTCCTAGTGCTCAGGAATCATTGTGGAGGAGATCATGGGAAGATTTAAGAGCCAGAAGTAGTGGATGACCACAAGGAAATAATGTTTGCCAGATGGTTGTTCAGTTAATCATTTGAGCTCACAGACATGGTGACAGCATGCAAATGTGCCATGCAAGCACAAGCCAGGCAAAATACCAGGATACACAAGGAAGAATGGTACACTATGAAAGCTAGAGAGGGATGAAGAACTGATGTCAGCACCAGCTTGATTTCCCCTTGTTTGTTCTACAGCTCATGTATAGAGTATCTTTAGTAATAGGATATTACTGCAAAGTTCTGGTGGGCAACCAAGAGCAAGGGCAATGGCCAGTAGCATTTGAAGGTTGATGAGCTCTCTTGGAAACAGCTTCAAGAGAGAAAGTCCATTTCTTATCATTGTTAGTTTATACTGTCTGGTAGGGCCAATGCCCCCTTGTTATAAACTAACTCATTTTAATCTATTTTTATAAAAGGGACCGGAGTGGAGTGAGGAAAATGGATAGCAGGCCATCCTTAGCCAGGGAACTGTTGGAGAGTGATTACTACTAGGTGAGGGAGAGTAGACTTTCTTATGATCTCCAGATAGACTGACTGGACTCCAGTGAATGAATGTGCACCAAAGGGTATCTGGGTACAAATGCTTGTCTGGATAGGTCTTAACATGTGTTGTGTAATGAATTAGGTCCATTGGGGGGGCACGGATAGGGGGTGGGGTCAAAATTTGATTAAAAACTGTTGTATGACTTAAGTCTAATGTCTGGGAAGTGTAATCCCTTGAACTCTTAAAGAAATATACTGATGACTTTACTCTTTGATTATACTTTTCTTTTGGGTGTTTAAGATCATACAGTTGGCCCAAATAAATCAATTTATTTTTATTCTTAAGGTCATTTGAGGATATATTCTTCAGGGTTCACATGGGCTTTGGAAGAACCCCTGGCTCCTTTCTTTACCAGTTCCAACTATGTGAAGATAACTCAAAGATCCTGCTCACCCATGCTTGCCTTCACTTAGAAGCATGAATGAAATGTTTCCTCTGAGTTGACCCTCCTCTTTGTAGAATAGACACTGGTTCAAGTCCATCTTGTGTGGTCTCCATGTCCTCCCTGAACAAGAGGACAGGTGATCCACCACAGTTACAGGACATTTTGAGAGATGTTCCATAGTCCCCTGGAATTTAGTCAACCTTGGAGGGCAAGGGGCAAAAACTGTCCTTGAAGTCCCTCTGACCACATTAGTATCGGCCTCAAAGTATGGCTATTAAACATCCAAGGTTAGTTCCACCATCCTGGTACTTTTAATTATCACGTGCTATGTAGATAAGGCTTGCATAAAAAACCAAATATTCAATAGTATATTTTGTTCTTTAAATTAGTTGACTAAATTAAGACCATAGAAAATTTAAGATTATGTGTATATTATTTTTATATAATCCTTTATAATCATAACAAACCTAAACACACCTTCATCACTTGCTTAGGCTTTCTCATTTTTTATGTCTATTTTGGAAAATATCTCCATTCCCATATCCTTTTAACATCTTTTACATTCTCATTTCTTTTTTTTAAATAAGTATGAGACATAATGGCATTAACAAATAAAATTTCCGTCTGTGGTGAGACTTCTTTTCCTGGGGATGCTAAGCAATGCTTAATCCCTTTTAAGGTTCTAGTGTCACACCAATGTTTGATTAATGTTTTACTGGGGAACCAATGAATGTATTGAGCTTACTTAGTTATTTAGACAATTGTTTCTTATTGATGATTTTGTTCCTAACCAGTAAGTGCTGCTGAGATGTAGGACTTCAAATCTTGGTCCCAATACTGTAGTGCCCACCTGTAGCTAAGGGAGACAGCCAGCAATTGTTCTAAAATGATGGATAAATTTGTTTTCACCCCCTATCTATAAGCCTTTCAGTGGGAACTGACACTAATTCTAACAACTCCAACAGCTATCAAAACGCCTGAAAGAAAATCCTGAATCCATCACTCTAGAGTCTAGCCTTGAAAGACAAAAGAAAAACAAGGAAGAACCCAACAGAGGGATGCTTTTGGAAGCCCTTGTCAAGATATTCCAATGGACTCTCATATGAACATTTGAAAAGTGCCCTGTCTGACTTCTTTTCTAGCTCCCTGTCTAGAACTTGTAATGCTAATTACTCTTGCCTTTACTTCTCCTTCACGTCTACTATTCACAATTCAAGGACTTTCTTTTCCCCTTAGAGATAAGACTTATGCAATTTGGGAGCCTTTTAGATAGACTCACTGAAGGGGTACTCCAATTGCCACACCCTGTGTCCCAGTTCAACATGGAAGGTCAGAAGCCAGAGTGGTCTGCACCCCTATTCCCTATTGACAGTTTGGGTAATCTCTTCAGAGGATGGTGTGATAAGACTAGGATGTAGGAATTTGCTAGGCCATTAGGGTAAAAACAACCCAAAGAAAAGTGGCCAATTTCTTTGTTAAAAGTCAAAATCTCCTTGGGCCTCTTAGCAACATACTCTGTTCCAAAGACCAAAAATGTTCAAAAGTATTGAGGAGTTTGTATCTAATCCTTAAAAGATTTTAGAATCACCTCTTCAGAGGAGTGGATGTTAGAGTAGCCAAAAGCCACATAAAAATAAATAAAAGAAGAAGAAAGAGAAAAAAAAAAGAAAAAATTTAAAGCTACAATAGTTAGTAAAGGCAAGTATGATGGCACTCACTGTTATTTCTCAGCACTCAATAGGTAAAGAAAGGAGAATTAGAAATTCAAGGTCATCCTCAGTTATAGATCAAGTTCAGAACCAATGTGTATTAAATTGACCCTGTTTTGTTTTGTTTTGTTTAAAAAAAAAAAACTAACATAGCAGTTGGAACATAAAATTTAAGAATTCTCCCAAAATGGGGGAAGGTGTCTAAATTTGATTAAGAACTTTTATCTGAAATTACAAAAGTTCAATAAATTTTTTTTTAAAAATTGCTGTATGAAATATACAAAAGATTGATAAAATGTACACCCCCCCCAAAAAAAATAAAACAGTTCATAAGATATATTTGTCAATGTTCTAACAGGCTTACTTATGGTAAAAAAAAATCTGATATTTGTTGATATCTTTGTCCTCAATTTTATCCCATTGATTAAACTGTCTTTTTTGCCATTCCTACGGTGTTTTAACTTGAGTAGCTCTGTATTATGAATTAAAATCAGGGTCGGCATACCTTCACAGTTCTTTTAGTTCTCGGTATTGTTTAGGATATATTGGGATTTTGTGCTTCTATAGAAAATTTATGGCTATCTTCTCAATTTCTTAAAGAATCATGTTGGAAAATAGATGAAAATTGTTTTGAAGCTTTAGACTGCTTTTAGTAAGCTGGCCATTTTCACAACATCAGTCAATCCTGCTAATCCGTGATTGTGGGAGGCCTTTTCACCTTCTACTATCTTCTTCAATTTCTTCAATGTCTTAAAGATTTTTTTTATACAAGTCTTTTACATCCTCTGTTATATTTATTTCACAATATTATGTAGGCTATCATGAATGGATTCTACTTTGATATCTTTCACAGTATATTTGCTGCTGATGAACAAGAAGGCTACTGATGTGCCTCTGTTGATTTTTTATACTACTACTTGCTGAAATTATTTAGTATTTGTATAGATTTTTGGGAAATCTTTATATAAACGCATATCATTTTCAAAAAGAAAATATTTTCTTTCCCATTATATCCATTTTTTTTCACATTTTTCTTGCTCTAGCTAAGACTTAAATAACAAATTTGCTTACAAAGTATGGCATTCCATAGATTCTTCACATATACCTAGTTTTGGTTATCTCACTACTTACCCCCCAATTCCCTAGCTACACATTAACTTAGAGTATTTGGTCCTTCTCATTTCAAAGTATAGCATTGTGTTATTCCCTGTAGTTGAATTTTTTATTGGATTTGAAGGTCATAGATTTCCTTATCTCTTTCTCATGAAACAAACATTTTGGTTAAGCTTTCTGTCAAAACTTCATTTTCCCACTTTCCCACCCCCCTCCTAACTTGAATCTTTCTT
>NW_008332088.1:4589607-4591676 GCF_000622305.1 Nannospalax galili
CAGTTCCATCCATTTACCTGGAAATTTCATTTTTCTAACAGGTTAGAAATATTTTCTTGTGTAAATATACCACATTTTACTTATTCATTTCTCAAATGGTGGTAATCCTGATTGATTCTATTCCCTAGACAGTGAGAAATGATCTGCACTGACCTTGGATGTTCAAGTATCTGTGTAGTAGAATATGAGGTTCTTTAACTTTATCCCCAGAAGTGTTATAGCTGGTACACAAATACAGAAGTTTTTAAAACTTCCTGTTTGAAGTGATATGATTCTATGTATAAAAGACCTTAAAAACTGCACAAAAGTACAGGTGACAGGGTACATAGTAGAATATAAATCAGTAATCATTGAATATACCATGACGAACACATTGAAAAATATATTAGGGAAACAATCCCAAAAATATTAACTACAAACAAGAAATAAAATACTTAGGTAGAAACCTAACCAAGAAAATGAAAGACCCAAATAATAAAATCTTTAATACACTAAAGAAAGATATTCAGGAACACACGAGAGGATAGAAAGACTGGCCATATCATGGATTGGAAAAATTAATATTGTCAAAATGGGCCATCCTATAAAAAGCAATTTAGAAAATTACCACAATTCCAACAAAATCAACATCCCCATTCTTCACAGACATAGGGGGAAAAAAAAACCCTCACAATTTATATGGAGGTGAGAAAAAGAAAAGAAAAAAAAAAAAAAAAAGGAACAAATACACCCAAAGAAACCTTGAACAAAGTTACTTCAGGAGATATCAGCCTACCAGATTTCAAATTATTCTACAGACCCATAATATTATAAAGATCATGGTATTAGCATAACATGGCACACAGGTCAATGGTGTGTAGTAGGGACTCTAGATATTCTGAATACAGCTACTTGATTATAGTCAAAGTTTTCAAAACTGTACAGTAAAGACACCATTTTAAATAAATGATGCTAGTAAACCTTGATTTTAAAATCTAGAAAAACAAAACTGTGTGGGAGACAGGCTTGAGCCTAGGGTAAAAGTCTTATTGACAGCCATACAACAGGCCCAAGGCAATGGCTGGACCACTGGAGCCACAAGGAAAGCCTTGTGACATTTGATACTACTGGCAGATCATGAGACTGATCCCTAGAGCTCGCCACTCCCTAATCACTACCTTTGGAATTACAAATTGCAACACTTAGATATTGCAACAGTCAGGGTCTTGTGGTTTCCAGGGATCCAGGCTCTGTAATCTAAAACCCAGTATGCTAATGAGGCATTCTACCTGCTATTCTGTGATAGGTCGTTAAGTCTGTTATGCTAATAGGATGCTAAGTCTGTTATTCTAATAAGGTATCCTACTTACTGTACTGTGATAAGACGCTAAAGCTGTTATGCTAATAAGGTATCCTACTTGCTCTGCTGTGATTGGACCACTACCCCTATATAAGCTTGTGCCTTCCTGCAATAAAGCAAACCTGTGTCACTGAACCTGGTCTCCTGTGTCTGAATGGTGTTCCGCTGACATAGTCTTCTCACCAGCCCTGCACTCTGGAACTGGGCAGAAGAGGCCACGACAGGAGGCAGAACAGGGCAAGCAGAAGAGCTGCCTCAGCACCAGGTGAGCAGAAGAGTGGCCTCAGCCCAGGGTGAGTGGAGGAGCAGCCTTGACCCCCATGAGAACAAAGGAGCGGCACCCACAAGAATGGAGGAGTGGCAGTAGCTGGCAATAACTGTGGGGAGCTGCCTGCCGTCCCTGCAGACGCCATTACAAGATGGCGCTCACATCCGGTTCATGCTGAGCAGTAAATAAGTCAGTACGCATGCCCGAAGTAATTTTTCACCTTCTAGTCTCTGCCTACCTCGTGGCGTGATATGGGCTGATGAGTTTGTGACCAATCAAGAGTTGCCACGTCCAAGACGGGCTTATTAACCTATATAAGGGCTGGGTTTTCGACATTTGGGGTCTTCGCCCTGTAAGCTTATGTTCTTCTTCTCAAGATGCATTAAAGCTTTTTTGCAGAAGGATCTTGAGTGTGCCGCATCGTTCTTGCTGGTGAGACGATAGCGCGGGACAACTGGTGCT
>NW_008332088.1:4592130-4593974 GCF_000622305.1 Nannospalax galili
ACAATTAAGTAGTTCAAAAAGCCCCGGGAGCTCTGAGGACGAGAGCCTTAACCTGGAGGAAGAGGCGGAGCTAGATGAGAAAGTAGCGAAGTATGAGGAAGAAAGATATCATCCAGATGATCATGTACAAGGCAGACAAGGCCTGGGTTTTTCCTAGGTGCCACTGAGGCAGTACGGCCCATACCATAAAAAACAGAGGCTCCGGTATGGGTTTCTCAGTGGCCTTTGACCTCCGAAAAATTGGCTACAGTAACTGATCTGGTCACTGTACAGCTGGCTTTAGGGCATATAGAGCCATCTACCTCCCCTTGGAATACCCCGATTTTTGTGATAAAAAAGAAATCTAAAAAATAGAGGTTATTACATGACCTAAGAGCTATTAATGAGCAAATGTATCCCATTGGGGCAGTGCAGCGGGGACTTCCGGTCCTCTCTGCTCTGCCTAAGGATTGGAACTTAATCATTATAGATATAAAGGACTGCTTCTTTTCTATCCCCCTGCATGTCTCTGACAGGCAGCGCTTTGCTTTTACCATCCCTTCAATTAATCATATGGAGCCAGATAAGAGATTTCAATGGAGAGTGCTGCCTCAAGGGATGGCCAACAGTCCCACCATATGTCAACTGTATGTACAGGAGGCTCTAAAGCCTATTAGAGAAAAATTTCCTGCGATAACTATTATTCATTACATGGATGATGTGCTCATGTGTCATCAAGAGCGAGAGACCCTTGAAAAAGCTTACCCACAGCTGGTGAAAGCTTTGCAATACTGGGGACTTCAAGTCGCCACTGAAAAGGTCCAGTTTTCTGATACAGGCCAATTCCTGGGCACTGTTATTCTCCCTGATGTGATTCGTCCACAAAAGATAAAAATTTATAGAAAAGATTTGTGCACTTTAAATGATTTCCAAAAATTATTGGGAGATATTAATTGGCTTCGCCCATTTCTCAAAATTCCCACAGCGGATTTAAAACCTCTTTTTGACATTTTGGAGGGGGACACCCATATTACTTCCCCTCGATCCTTGACCCCTGCTGCGAAAAGGACACTCCTCCTAGTAGAGGAGGCAATAGAGAAAGCACAGTTACGTCACATTAACAGCTCTCAACCTTTTTGTCTCTGTGTTTTTAAAACAAGAAAGCTGCCCACTGCAGTTTTGTGGCAGAAAGGACCCCTGTTATGGGTTCACCCAAATGCTTCCCCCCAAAAAATAATTGACTGGTACCCCGCTGCTATAGCTCAACTTACACTTAAAGGCTTAAAATTGGCTATAAAACACTTTGACAAGCACCCTACATCTATCTTGGTCCCCTATAATTCCTCTCAGGTACAAACATTAGCTGCCACCTCAAATGACTGGGCCATACTAGTTACCACCTTCTCGGGGAGAATTGATAATCACTATCCAAGACATCCTTTGCTGCAGTTTGCAGCCCTCCATCCTGTAGTCTTTCCCCGAGTTACATCTCCCATTCCACTGAAAGAAAGATTGATGATATATACAGATGGCTCCAAAAATAAAAAAGAGACATATGTCGTGGGTTCCAAGGTGTTCTCACGACAATATGCAAAAACCTCTCCTCAAATAGTAAAATGTCTGGTTGTGTTGGAGGTTCTTCAAAAGTTTTCAGGTCCTCTTAATATTATTTCTGACTCATCCTATGTAGTTAATGCAGTTGCTGTGCTAGAGACAGCTGGTGTTATAAAACCAACCAGCAGGGTGGCTGCCCCTTTTCAGAAAATACAAGATTGTTTATTTAAGAGGAGTACACCCTTTTATATTACACATATTAGGACCCATTCGGGCCTCCCTGGACCAATGGCCCTTGGCAATGATTTAGC
>NW_008332088.1:4594729-4598467 GCF_000622305.1 Nannospalax galili
GATCCTATTCTAATAAGATCCAGGGGAGCTGTTTGTGTTTTTCCACAGAATGAAGAAAATCCTTTTTGGGTCCCTGAAAGACTCACCCGAATCTTGTTGGATCAAGAAAGGCATACAACCCAGCCACCCAGTAAAGATGAGTAGGCCCCTTCTGCTGATGATCCTGACAATCGAAGTCGGGCTCGTTTAAGGGGAACCACGCTGGGGAATCATGTCAACCTTCCCGCTGCCTATGCTTGTGGTGTATAATGCCCAAGTTTACCCCAGATTCTTTGTAACTAATAAAAATTTAGGCCTTGCCTATCTACCCCGAGATGAGCAGATTGAGGAGCTTATGGAAAACAGGACTATACCCCTTAAGGGAAGTCTGTGTTTTCTAGTAGAAGGAAATAATTTTAGCAGCCCCTGTATTATACTAGGAAATCTTTCTTCAGCATGGTTGAAAGAAGCCATGGTTGGTGGCAAAGCCTTTAACATCGTGGCAAATCCCACAGTACTCTATGGGTGGTGGCCACGGTCTCCCACTACTAATAAAACTTCTGCCCCACCGATTCAACCAAAATTGGCCCCGTTTTGTACTGGCCGACAAGATAAAGGATTGGCCTTGCCATGGACGGAATGCCAATCCAGAGATGCCATGTGGGCCATGGAAGGCCTGTTCTCTTTTTCTCCCAATATAGGGAGAGGATCAAATTTTACTGTCATGGACCCCAACCAAGCTAATACAAACCCTTTTGATCAGTGGTTGCTCTGTGGAGCTAATGAAAGCTATACAGACCTTTCACCCCTGGCCATGTTAAAAAGAGGCAGGGGAGAGCTAAAACAGTTAAAATATAATTGACAAGAAAATTTTGGCAAACAACTCTCATCAGGCAAGAGTTCAGGATCAGGTCGTTGGACCACCACTGATATTAAATATAAGACCTTTGCCTATGAAAATTATGCTACCACCCCTGTCTGTGTTTGGCCACCATTTATTTGGATTGTTAGCAACAAAAGCCATGTTGAAGCTAGGCTGGAATGTGGGGAGGGGGACTGTTATTACACCTTATGCTGGGATGCTGAGAGGTTCCCCATTGCGATAGTGACCCGAATGCCACGTTTTGTACCTGTTCCGGTAGAGGCCCCCAATAGCATGTCATTATCTAGACAGAGAAGAGATTTCGGGATCTCAGCCATTGTTGTGGCTATAATTGCCACCACTGCAGTTGCAGCATCAGTTACAGCCTCTGCCCTTGCTCTGTCCAGTTCAGTGCAAGCTGCACAGAGCATTAATGATCTGTCCGCCACAGTATTTCTGGCTATAGATAAGCAGACCTCCGCTAATACTCAAATACAAGGAGGCCTTATGTTGGTCAATCAACGCATTGATCTAGTACAAGAGCAGTTGGATATTTCATGGCAAATGGCACAGCTGGGGTGTGTGCAGAAGCTCCCTGGCCTATGTATTACTTCTATCCCATATAAAAATTTTACTAGAGCAGCTAATCTATTTAAGAGCCTTTCTCAGTACATTTTGCAGAATTGGACTTCTGAATTTGAGCAGACGCTCCGCGAACTGAGGACGGCCGTACTCCAGATCAACTCCACACGTCTTGATCTTTCCTTCACCGAGGGACTGTCATCTTGGATCTCTTTAGCTGTTTCCTACTTCAAGGAATGGGTGGGAGTGGGAATGTTTGGTATGGCCATCTACTGCGGACTGGTATTTCTCCTATGGATGGTCTGCAGACTCAGAACCCAAAATAAGCAAGACAAGGTAGAGTAAAAATGTTTGGTATGGCCATCTGCTGCAGACTGGTATTTCTCCTATAGATGGTCTGCAGACTCAGAACCCAAAATAAGCAAGACAAGGTGGTTATTGCGCATGCACTTGCGGCCCTGGAACATGGGGCTTCCACTGACGTGTGGTTGACCATGCTCAAGCAATAGATTGCTGACAAGACAGCTCTTGCACGCCCGGAACCTAGGTTCATTGCACTGGGCAGAGTGTCCAACACAGCACCCAAAGAGGGTTGTTGAATAAGGTATCACACAGGGGGTCATTGTCCCGCTGAGAGACATGTCGTTCCGCATAAGGGTTGCCTGCCCGAGTTTCCCTTTCCTAGAAAAATGGCAGAGGACAGGTTGGGAGTATCCTGGGCTCCAGAGTAGACCTAGGGATGACTCCCATACATGGTCTGATCAAGATTTTAACTGGGAGGTTCGACCACTGTCTCTACCCTCTCATTTTGGGAAATCTATTTGCTTCATATAAAGTAAAAAGAGGGAGATGTGGGGAGCCACCTGCCACGCATGCCCGAAGTAATTTTCCACCTTCTAGTCTCTGCCTACCTCGTGGCGTGATATGGGCTGATGAGTTTGCGACCAATCAAGAGTTGCCACGTCCAAGACGGGCTTACTAACCTATATAAGGGCTGGGTTTCTGACATTCGGGGTCTTCTCCCTGTAAGCTTATGCTCTCCCTCTCAAGATGCATTAAAGCTTTTCTGCAGAAGGATCCTGAGTGTGCCGCGTCGTTCTTGCTGGCGAGACGATAGCGTGGGACAAGTAACCGCAAAACTGGATGTTTATCTCTCATTCTGCAAAATCTCAACTCTAAATGGATCAAAGAAGTCAATATAAAACATCATATTCTGAAACTGTTAGAGTAAAAATATATGTATACACTTCAACTTATAGGCACAGATATAGATTTTCTGATTAGGAAAGTAGCACAGAAAACAAGAATCACAACGAGCATAGAGATCTCATGAAACTAAAAATTCTTTGTACAGAAAAGAAACTGGGAATGTAATGAAGAATAACACATATAATAGGAGAAAAATATTTGCCCTGCAGAGAATGTGTGTCTAGAATATACAAATAACTGAAATAGTAAAACTCAAGAAAAAAAGATAAAAACAGTCATCCTTGCGTGGATCTTCTGCATGTTGTCAGCATTGCTGTAAGTTCACAAATTTGACTTGATAGACCTCAACATATATGACAAAATGCGTGAAGATCTGTGGTGGGCTATGAGTGGTATAGATAGGGAAGGGAGTCTAAATGTGGTTAAAATGAGTGAAATCCACAAAAATTCAACAGAAATGTGTTTTTAATTAAAAAGGGCAATGGAACTGAGCAAGGAGCTCTCAAAAAAGAAATGCTAATGGCTATAAATACTTGAAAAGTGTTCAGCATCTTTTGGTGTCAGAGAAATGCAGATTAAAGCTACTTTAAGACAACATCTCACACTAGTTGAATGCAAATAACAATGAATGCTATTGTAAATGTGCAGAGAGAAGCTTTAAATATGTCACTAGGAGTATAAACCAGTACATCCACTTTGGAAATCAGTCTGGAGCTTTCTCAAAAAGCTAGAACTAGAAGTCTCATTTTGTCTATATATCTCTTCTAAACAAAAACATGACCCAAAGATTCAGAGAGAAGCATAACACTTTTATAGATATTAAAATTACTCTTTTATTGCTGAAGCAGGTGCTTACTTGTAGTTATGACATCCTGAATTCTTTTTCTAAGGCTAGCCTTCACAAGTTTTTGCTTTCCCTATTGTGATATTACAGATTAAGCTGACACTTAATCAATACTTCCTCACACACCAAAATGAATCTACAGAGCTATGGGCTTTCTCTCTTACTCACTATCTCTCTCTTTCATCACTTGTTTTACAGTCTGTATAATGGTGCCAATGCTTCTTTTGCTGTCTAGTTTGTGAAGAACACATAATGACATTTT
>NW_008332088.1:4598501-4606721 GCF_000622305.1 Nannospalax galili
CATATTTCTTGTTTGTCTATCAGTCAGTGTGCACTTAACTTCACATAACAAAGCTTTTAATGATTCATCATTTATTCTTGTTCAATATCCTTCCACAATGAATCATTTGTCACACCTTTAAAAAGAGAACCAGGAACACAAGATGTCACAAATGGCCAAAGAGTAAAGATTAAGAGTCCTCAGAATGCTGGTTCTTGGACAGGACTTATATATTAAACTGCACCCCCCCCCAGGGTTAGGAAGCATTGCAGAAGAGGGGGCAAAAAGATAGTAAGAGCCAGGGAGGAAGTGCATGACTGTATGGAAACAGAGTTCTACAAGCTCCTGGAACTCTGTTCATATGAATCTACAGAAATGGTGTGTCGACATTCACTAGTCCCATGCAAACTCAAGCAGACAAAAACCAAGCATAGAACTGGAGAAATGTTTAGCAGACCCCAATCTTAGCTAAAGAAATATTGGTAACTGATTACTGCTGGGTGAGGAAGAGCTGATCTTCCTAAAGCGAAGGACTCTGGATGAGCTGATTAGACCTCAGTAGATGAACTTTCACCAAGGAACGTCCAAGACACTAACTTGTCACAATATGTCATAACACAAATGACAGAATGTCTGAATTCCTGTGGGGGATGTATGGTGACTGGGATATAAAAATTAATAAATTGATTGAGATGTCCTCTATCATACACATATTTTAGTAAAAACAAATTACAATAACAGCACAGAACTTGGGAAGTGGGCCAGGGGGCACAAATTTGATGAGGAACTATTGGCATTTGATTATTCCTGGGTGAGGAGGAGTTGATTTTCTTTGAAACAGTGACACGAGACAGGCTGACGAAGCTCTAGTGGATGAACTCACACCAAGGAACATTAGACACACAAACTTGACTCAAGTGGTTTTAACATATTTGACACAATGTATGAAGTACAGTAGGTCAGCCATGAGAGAGTGCAGTTAGAAAAGGGGGAGGGGAATATGATTAAGCTACCTTGTATAAAATCCACAAAAATTGAATGGAAAACATTTCTTAAAAATTTACACCTTTTCATGGTCACATTTGCTTCTCTGGGATAGCAAGAACATCATTACAGTTTGATGTAGAAATGTAAAACATCACACTGAAATCCCAAACTCTAGAAGATTAGGCAAAGTAACTAAGGGCTAGGAGCAGCAAACCCAGTGATAGAGTGATTACCTAACAAGTATAAAGCCCCAGGTTACATCTTTAATACCAAATTAAATAAATTTTAAAAGTAACAATTTCATGTTCACAGCACTCTAGGGTTTGGGTTGAAGACTTTAGTAGGACGACTTCGCTGTCCAATTTCCTCTCTATCCAATCATGCTGCCTTTTCTTCCTTTGGTTTAATTCAGAGAACACTCTTAAAATCCTTGGATGATAATCTACATCCATATCCTCAGAAACAAGATCTATGGTGCTAACAATAATAGACGAATGAATGTGTGAGTGAATGAAAAGCGTCAAGCGCTATTTTAAAACACATCTGCTATGGAATGTCGCTTTGATATAACCATATCAAAATATAACATTTCTCAACTATATCTCTCAAAATGTTATTAATTTTCTTTTGTAGAACTTCAAATACTTTATTTTAAAGATAAATCTTGATACCTATATAAAATAGAAAAAGGCTAAGAGAATAAATAATCTTTAAATAAATGTTAACTTTATTTCAGAAAAATATAGCAACAGGCAAAGAAGCACATTTCCACCTTTACCACACATTAGCCTAAACTACCCCCTCAACTTCACTTCACCGAGTGGCCTGTGCTGAACTATGGTATTTCATATTCCAGGCACTCTTCTATTTTTATTAATTAGCAAGAAATCCTACTACTACAATGCCATATCATTTTTTTTCTTCCAGAAAGTAGTCATTATTAATACTTTCATTATCTTGAACTACAATTATTTCAGACTCTCATCATCTGTTTCTTGCTCTTCCACCACAGGAACTGCAGCTGCTGGCACCTGCCCTTCTATCTTTAGTCCTCATCTGAGTCTTTTTTTTTTTTTTTTTTCAGGTAAAGCATAACTCTCAAGGTTTTGGTGTCCTTAAAAAAAACCTGGCTTTCTTCTTTGAAAATACACATTCCTTCAGATGAATCACATTTACCATGTGACTTTTAAGTATTAGTAATTTAATGGAACAGAAATCCTTTATCTCATGGTGGTGCACACATTTAATCCCAGCATACAGGAGGCAGAGGCAGGTGGATCTCTGTGAGATAGAGGCAAACCTGGTCTGCATAGGAAGATCAAGGAGAGGTACTCCTGAGCTCAAAATTTAAAAAAAAAGTTTAAAAATACTCGAAATATTCTGTATCTATTTAGTGTTTTTTCTATATTCTGATCTAAGCCTAAATCTGTCTATCTGTCTTACATATTAATTTTGGTCTATGATACTATGCACTACCTTTTCCTGATTCCTAAATTGATATGATTTAATGGAGGATAGCAAGTGCAAAAATAATTATCATTGGATAAATGAAATGAAAATACCATGAGCATAAAAACTAATAAAAGCTGGACATGCATGGTGGCATACACCTGTAGCCCCAGCACTGGGATGGCAAAGGCAGGAAAGATCTCTGTGAGATGAAACCTGCTCTACATACAGTTCCAGACCAGCAGTGGCTACTGGGCTGGTGGGAGGGTCTCAATAAACAAACAAATGAATAATTTTTAAAAAGCTAACCGATATAATATTTTCAAATAACAAAGCCTTAATGGAACTATGTTTTAGAATCCATGTACAACCACTAAAATTATGAATGCAAGCTTTTACACTTAGTTGTATCCTTTAACCCATGGGAGTTGCTCAGAAAGTGCTAAATCACACCTAATGCAAAGAGAATCTGTAATCTGTGCTCTAATCTATTTTCTAAATGATATGAAAAAAATCATTTATACTAAATATTGCTCAAATTGATGATGTAGTCTCAATGTTGAATTTTCTAGGATTTCTATTTATCACACCAAATTCAAATTTTAATCTTTGGTTTAGAATGGTTACTTAAAAGCTTGTGGTTCATCAGAATCCTATTGGCTAAATATTTGACAAGGTTTAATCACCTGAATTTTTCCATTAGAATGTATTTAAGACTTTGATTTTGGAAGTAGAATACAAATCCATCAAAGGAATTTAAGTATATAGTACATAGAAACACACAGGATATAGTTGACTTGATTTAATTTGCTCAAAACATAGTCCTGAGGGTAGCCTTTGTGCTACTGATATAAAAATGTGATGAAAAGGGACCATGGCTTTAAGAAAATGGATAACACACATGGTGAATTCAAAACGTGAGGATTCACACTGAAGGACGTTTGAGCACACAAATTAAACTCTATAGGCCTTATACATAAAGAGTACATTAAATTGGCTGGGAGCAATAAGGGGGGGGGTGCAGATAGGAACGGGGACTGAAATATCATCAAATTATAGTGTATGAAAATTGCAAAAATTCAATTAAAAAGAAAGCAAAGAACCTGAATTTGATTCCCAGCACCCACATGGCAGCAAACAACTGTCTGTAACTCCAGTTCCTGGGGATCTGATGCCCTCTCTGTCCTTTGTAGAAATTGCACAACATAGGAGCACCTACATACCTGAAGGCAATATATTCATGCACTTAAAAAAATAAAAATAAAAAAGCACCAAGCATGGTGGTGCACACCTTTAATCCCAGCACACAGGAGGGAGAGGCAGGAGGATCTTGGTGAGTTCAAGGCCAGCCTGGTCTACATAGTGAGTTCCAGGAGAGCTGAGGCTACAGGGAGACCCTGTCTCAAAAAACAAACAACAAAAAACCCCAGACAATCATAGGGGAAGAAATAAGGATGCATGATGACAACACAGTTTATCAAAGTTAATCTCATCTACAAAATTATAGTTTATATTTTTGAATACGATGAGATAAAAGCAAGTTTTAAAAATGATTCTTACTCTAGTTAGGCTTCTGTAACAAAACAGTATAAACTGAATATCTTAATAAAATTCAATTCTCACATTTTCTAATTTGAGGGAGTTCAAGGTGAAGGGACTGTCAGACTTTCAGGTTAGGGCTTGCTATTTTATAAAAATATGTATAAGTGTTTTGCAAGCATGTATGTAAGTGCTCCAATGCGTGGAATGCCTGTAGAGGTAGAAGAGGATATGGGATGCTTTGGAACTGGAGTTATAGTTGGTTGTTAGCCTCCATATGGGTGCTAGGAACCAAACCTGGGTCATCTGTAAGCCCAACCCATAGTCTTAACCATTCAGCCATTTCTCTAGCACCAGGGCCTACTTTCTCATTGATGGTGCATACTTTTTGAATCTTAGCATGAAAGAAGGGACAATTTAGCTATTTGGAACAGAAGCTAAGTTTATGGGGACATTAGTTACAGTCATGAAGCTTCTTCTTTCATGACATATTCATCTTCCAGACCATCCCTCCTTATAGAGCATCCTGGGGTGAGGTTTTTCACATATGTTGTGGGGGCAGAAATACTCATATTTAATGTATGTTCATATTTTAGTCATGCCTGGGGTGGAGTGGATTGGGGTGTTCCTAGAGATCAGAGAAAGCACAGAGACACAACTCTGAGACAGGATTTCCTGATACATACTGATATCTATTGGCTTGGGAGAAGACTCCAGAGGTGCGCATACTCATCGACATAAAATAGATGAAATGTTTACAAAAGGAAAAGCTTTTTAAAACCACCTCAATCTATGATTCACATTTGTATGAAATAAATTATACTAACTTTAGTGAGCACATAAAATGTAAAAATGTTATATTTAGAGGGAGCTGGAGATACGGGTCTGTGGTTAAGACCACTAGCTGATCTGGCAGAGGACTTGGGTTCAGCTCTCAGCACCACACTTTTGCCAATAACCACCTATAATTCCAGTTCCAGGGGATCCAACACCCTCTTCTGACCTCCACAGGCATTGCACAATATGGATGCATCTGCATACATGCAGGCAATATACAGATACACATAAAATTAAAATAACAAAAACATTAAAAATTTTATATTTGGAATACAAAATTGGAACTGGAATCCTCTTCACAATTACATTATGATTGTGTATAATCAATAAATATGATTTGCAAAGATAATATTCTTATTAATTTTGCATGTGTTCATACCTAGATACAACTTAAGCTCTATAACTTAACCTCACAAATAAGAACTGATACAGAATAGCTATGAAAAGGTATAGAAATTACAGTGCTACAACAAAATTAATTTATATGTAATTTAAAATATAGGTCATATAGTGTCATAAAGATTAAAAAAGATAAAAGCATTGAAGAGAAAAACAAAGCTCTGCCCCTTTTCTGTCACAGGCAAATAAGTAACAGTAATTTATCATATGCACAGTACCTTCTAACAGAATTAATGGTCTAACCTAACACATAGAGGAGACTCTAAGATCTCATTTAGCAGGATTATACAACCATTTCACCAAGTATAAATACATGAAAACACTATGTTGTACACATGAAATACATGTATTCTATTTGTTCATCATGTTTCAGTAAAGCTTGGGTGGGAAAGAAAAGACCAGATAGCATCATTCAATTTTTTTTTTTTTTTACTTGCAGTTGAATTTGCTCCAAACTCTATAAAAACCTCTTCCTGTTTCCAATTCTTCTCTACACTTTTCTCCTAGGAAAGACTAATTTTAGATAACATTGCTTATTGATGATTGTCATTCCCATAAACCTCTATAGTCTAATTACAATGGGCTCTATATTGTATATATTATATGTTATATTTGATACTGGTATCCACAGGGCCAAACTACTTACCAATCCTTTTAATGTTTCTGGTAGTTTTGTTGTGTACTTTATATAATATGCTGTTATATAAGAAACTGACTGTGGTAGTTTCCTGGGTCCTGGCAATAAACCCTGCCACTGTCTTCATCTTAAGGCCATGGGAGAAAGGCAGGACTCCTATTGTGAGAGCATAAGCCTCCTGAAGGACTCGCCTATTCCAAGAGACACTTAGCACCAGTGACAGTGTAAGTGACAATGCCATGAATTTTCCAGTTCCTCTGAAGTCTTACTGAATGCAACTTTCCACATGAAAATGAATCAATTAAGGTGAAGATTGCAATGAGACTCCTTAGATACATCCACAAATTCTGAGATTCCGATTGTCGGTGTTGCTTTACAACTAAGTACTGACTGAATTTCAATGCAGAGATAGCTCATAGAGAAATTGGTGCCCAACTTGGGATGCTATTAACACAAATAAAATCTTGCTGCAAAACTAGTAATATTAAAAAATAAAATAAAAAGTTTTGCGTGGATACTCAGAAAAGGCAGTGAAGAAACTTCAGTCAGAGGTCAGAGAAAAGGGAATCTGAATGATGCTGTCACAGGTTAAAAGGGTTTTAAGTCTTGCAGGTAATACATTGGAATCTAGAACCTGTGCTTTGTCATTCTGGATAAAATGATTTTCAGGCAAGAGGTAGAAAGAATCCTTTCCTTCTTCATTTATGCATCTGCTTAATATTTATATGACAAATGTAGAAAGCAGGACTACGCTAAATAATTGACCATTCAGTTTGTATGTGGAGGAAATAGAGAAGGTTCCCATCTGTCTATTTTCATTGGGTCATAAATCTATGTCTCACATATAAGGCTTTCCCCCAAAGTGTTTTTGATGCTAATGAATTTGGGCTAATGAACATTCAACAAAATAGCTATACAGAAATTTCTCAAGACTTCAGAGATATTTAAAAAGATTCCTCCTTTGCATCCACAATCTCAATGAAAGAAAAACTGTGGAAAGGCAATTGCCATTATCTGGACTCTATACAATTATAGAAAATTATTGTTATGCAGCAATTGGGATGATAATTTGGGATATCTGGGGTGTTGCTTAGCAAATCTTGCCAATAAGAAAAGTAGGAATAATTTCAGGCAAAAGGTAGATTGTAGTAGACTGTCAAAAGGCCAAATAATCTCATTCCAGTGCACACACTTTTCATTAGCTGCTTATATGCGGATTTGAGGTCTATGTTTCCCGGCCCTGGAGTCCTCATTTGCCTTGTGACGACCTTTAATATAAAGCATGTGGCACAGGTAGACTTTCAACATACATTTGTATCAACTATATTTTTTATCATGAAGAAAATAAGAAGGGTTTTCAAGGCAGCATAAATAATTGTAATAATTGGCAAAAGCATTGAATATTTTATGATATAATATTTAATACAAAGCTAGTTCTGACTAACTGAAGAGTTTTGTTTGAATATCAGAGAAGCAACACAATATCTCAAGAGGCAGATAGATTTCAAAGACAGTGCCTTCTGTCTTTGGATTTTTTTTTCTATTTTGGGGTACAATTGAAATATTTCAAGTGAGCAACTGCATTGCTCGGGTATTTAGTATTAAAAAGTAAATTGAGAACAGCATGTATGTTGGTTGGACTTCTAAAAGAAATACAGAAACCACATGGAATCACTGTACGTATCGAAGGAAGAAATAATAAGGTAGTAGGGTTAAGCAGGGAGAGAAATATAGAGTCTAAGCATTGTTAGGAAGTGCAATAGCAAGACCTAATAACTTGCTAGATAGCTGTTTGATAAATAGTTACTAAACTTAATTTACTCAGATTATTTCATTCATTCGACTTTCCAGATTTTAACGCAGAAGAGAGTTTGAATAGTCTTCCAAAGTACCTGACCAAGAAAATTGGAAACTACCTAAGAGCCTCAGAAAACAATTTTGCCAGATTGGTTTGAAATTGTTTTCTCTCTTGACACTGGTGTAATTCTCAGGACTGTTAGTTCTATCTTGGCTATTGATATTTGCTTTCTATGGCTTTAAATAATAATAAAAATATCCATACAGATCTGGATATTCTCCCATCTTTAGGGAAAATTATATTTTGTACTTTATTGTGCACAAAATGAACTTTCTTATGGAGGAATTACTCATTAGTGTAACTAGATCCCAGAAATAGTAGTTATTGCGCTGGGTCCTGCACTTACAAAAAGCTCAATTCTGCTTTTTCTCTGTAATTTTCTTTCCTTACAGTATGAGGAAACCATGCAGCCAAGATTGTGAGCACTCATAGAACCGTAGCAGCATTTCAGACCTATGTTCTGGGTGCTGGTAATTTTGGAACTCTCTGTCTCTGTGCCTCTTTCTCTTTCTCATATATATATTATATATTATAT
>NW_008332088.1:4607803-4614590 GCF_000622305.1 Nannospalax galili
TATATAGATATAATTCTACACTTGCTGCAAAAATTTCAGAAGACTTTTCCCTAAATATGCTCCTGAGAAAAAACTAACCCTGCTAGTTATGAAGAGTGGAGAACCATGTCCTTTTGTACATCAGGATATTTATACATATGAAATTTCAGCAATTGGGACAGCATGCCAAAGACTCACAAGCTCAGTGAAGAAAATCTTCCAGTATATAGAGGGGAGAGATAGGCAGGAAATTCTATGCCTAGCTGAAGATCTATTGACAACTGGTATCTCCTGGGGGAAGAATAGTTAGTTTTCATTATGAGTGTTGATCCTAATAGGTTGACCATACAGCAGTGGATGGCCACATACCCAACATTTTATGGGCAGCACAAATTGAACTCCACTGGTTTAATAAAACGAGTCCTCAAAGTTTGGTGGATACTGAAGGGTGGTGAATCTGGTTGGATGTGATGAAAGTGAAATGGACATAATTAAAATAAAAGTTATTTTCTAATTAGGACACTGGAGCAGTACCAAATAACTAATGCTGATTTGATATAACCAAATACATCCATTTAAGAAAATATTTGTTTTTGGGATTGGAAAGATGGCTCAGAGGTTTTCACTAAGAAAGTCAAAACTTCTTATAGTGCTTCAAATTAATTTTTGTCACCTTAGTTCACTTTTTCATAATTATATCCTATGTTGTATAGATTTAAGGGAAAAGATTAATAAATATCATGCAAATATGCATTAACTTCTCCTAACTATTTGATCCTGTCATTAAATTTTTCCCACATTTTAGGTACTTTTCAGATCAGAATGATATGTGAAGGAAATCTCAATTTTAGAATGTAATCAGGTAACGTAAAACGGAAAGAGGCTGCTTTGTTTGCATTATGCCATCATTTCAACTCTTATCAATATTTACCTCTGTAAAAAGGGTATAAAAATTTAATGGATTATGAAAAATGTTAAAAATTAAAATAATGCAAAATAATATTAATATGTATGTATACATATAAATTTTCCTATGCTTACATGAATCTTCTGTTGGTAGAGTTCTGATGTTTGTACCAAGTTTTGCTAGTCTTTGATTTATGCAAAATAATACAAATTTTCTTTTTTTATACATTATTTATTATTTTTATGTGTATGCATGTATTGCCTAATTGTAGGTAAGTAAGTGAATTTGTGTTGTGCAATATCCACGGAGGACAGAAGAGGCTGTCGGATCCCCTGGAACTGGAGTTACAGATAGTTGTTAGCTGCAATGTGGTTGCTGGAATTTGATCCCCGATCTTCTGCAAGAACATTCAGTGATTTCAACCGCTGAGCCATCCTTCCAGCCCCCACATAATACAAATTTTCTAAATAAGACAACAGGAGAATAAAACTTGGGTAATGGGCAGGAAGGCATTTTCTCCTCTCTGCCATCATTTCTGCATTTTTCTCTATGCTGAGAATTGAACTCAGGATCCTACAGCTCATGAGAAAGCACAGTGTCACTGGGCTCCATCCCCAGATGCTTGCTCATCAGTTTTGATATCGAACTAAAAGTAGGTAAAAAATTCTAAACCTAAAAAATGATTTTACCAGCATCTATTAGACTATACTTACCAAGACTAGAGAAAAATTATGTATGCTAATTGTTTTCCCTGTTTAAAGTTTGATTCATGTTTTAAAATATTAAACACTAATACCAATGTATCTTTTGTGATAGTTACCTTTAAGGATGTTTAATACTTTAGTATATATTTTTATATTTAAAAAATAAACCAGTATACATGTTTAAATTAGAGATGTACATACTGCAATCTATGTGACAAACTCAGTCTACTGTCCAGTTTTGATTTCATAATGGACTCAGCTAATTTATTTACATGTGTTCTATGGCTGTTTCATTGGTTCATTGTCAGAGTTCAATGGTTTTTACCTCAGGTTTTGTCTCAACGTGGCTAAAGTTTCACCATCTGTCCTGGTAAAAAGATGATCTACAGGCCATATATTTATGATATAAGAAAAATAACCAAAGGAGAGAATTTCATGAGAAAGTCAGAAAGGATATTTACAAAACTTGTCATCCTTATTATCCCCAAAGATTGCTATACTATTAAGTTTATCTCTGTAATTATTTTAAAAATTCCTTTCTAGACTCCTAAGTAAGAGGATTATCAACACCTACATTTAGAATTTGTTTTGTTAACTTTTCCTGGAGAGCTAGGAACAAAATTTTTCTTATCCCTGAATGGAAACCCATGATAAATCAATGACTATTCCATTCAAGTCTAGTTTGTTAACAAATTAATTTACCTGTGGTTATTCACAGGAGCATAAGTTAATAATTATATAAGGAAGTAAGAACATCTTATAGATGCTGTATCATCAAATAAAAATATCCTCCTGCCTTAGGAATTATCTGCTTTTGTATCTTACTTTAGGGACAGACCTGGTTTACAGCCTCATTTGTAGCCTGTGTGATCCTCTCTTACACTGCCTCAACTGCCTCCTCGGCCTTTCTTTGCCTCTGAGAGGAATGCGAATATTTCAGATCTTGTGAGGGTTTTGTGTACATAATCACACATGCTCTGAGTTCAACATGGAATCAGCCATGTCATGCCCAGTGGACTGAGCTTCACAGCATAAATATATCTGCTTATAGACATGGATTTTGGACACATTTAAAATTATGAGTAACAATTAAATATTTGAGTGCAAGTAGCAGAAATCTCTCTCTATATATATATATATATATCATCTATCTATATAGAGAGAAATTTCTTAATTTTAAAAATAAAGACATATGATGTCTTTTGTAGTACTTTACAACCAATGTTAACAATATTATGGACACTTCTCTATTTTTTTGGTCACTGAATCTAAGACAGACATTCCATAAGGAAGAAGTCATGATATTGTACCTCTTTAATTTTTAATAACTAATACACAATTTACCAAGTAGCACATGCTCAGGAGATATTAGTTATTTAATGAATAAAGTAGAGGTACATAAATTAGAGGTGAGACATATACAATACCTGACAAAGTTTTGGTCTGTGGATGCTCTGTAAAAGGTTAAAAATTATGACCAGCACCTTATTCTTGTGTGACTAATTCTCAGACAAATGGCAATGGCAATCCATAATCTCCTAAGGATAAAATTTTCAAAAATCATAAGGAACACTGTTTAATCTGATCAAAATTTTGTGTTTTTATATAAGTATATTACTTTATTTTTTAATATTTTATTGAGGTTTGTGCATTCATATAATAGATATTAATTGAATTTAGACAACTTTCCCATTTGTGTCCCCCATAGCCTCCCAGGAACTTCATTCATTCAGTCATGTATGTTAAGGCCTATATTTGGTGAAGGATTTGTACCCAGATTTCTCATCATTCAAGTTCATCACTGGAGTCTAGTCAGCATATCTAGAGTCACTCCCTTAAAGAAGACCTATTCTCCCACACTTGGTAATAATCAGTTGTCAGTAGTTTCTCAGCTAAGGATGGAGCTGACTACCCATTTCCCCAGTTATCCACGGGGTTTTTGACTGATTGAGTCAGCATTCATCTGTGCATGCTGCCACCACTTCTGCAAGTTCATAAGAGCAAGTTCCCAGAGGTGCCAACTGTTTCCTTATGGTCATGCACCAACCTTGGCTCTTACAATCTTCCTGCCCCCTCTTCCACAATGGTCCCTGACCATGAGTAGATGAGTTTTAATATAGGAGTCCTAACCAGAGACATTAAGTTTTTTCCTGTTTTAAAATTTTCTTATATATGTATATATATGGCTATATTCTGAAGTCAAATATTTACTATTTTGTTCAACAACTGTAGCTACTTTGTTAAAGCACATTTTCAAAGATTTTTTTTTCAAAAGACCTGCAAGTGGATTGTAAAATTTACTGGAAATTGTCTAAGAATAAAAACAATTCAATTCTTGATTCAACTTCAGAAATACTTTTCTTTAAAAATTGATGAAAATCATGATGCTTTTATTTGTCAAAATTATATCTAAAAATTCATAGACTTTACTTAAATTTTCATAATAATTAAGAATGAATCATCAAAACTAACACGATTTCCCATTGAATTGTAATATAGAATTCACAGTCAGAACTAAGAGTGAATTTTCTGAAATTTATTTTTAAGATTTATTTATTTTTGCAAAATCAAATCTTGACAAATTGTATTATAATTTGCTGTCTAACATCAATAGTTTTGTTTAAATTATTTTCTTAATGACCATATGGAAACAGTCTTACAGGATCCTGGGACCTTTCTCATAAGAACCTACAGCAATGGTTTCAATATGCACAAGACACATGCAAACTAAAGCAGACAAAACCCCAGCATAGAACCGGAGAAATTGACAGCAGGCTCCAACATTGGCTGAAGAACTACTGGAAGCTGATTATCTCTGTGTAAGAGAGAGCTGATTTTCTTTAAGGAAGTGACTCTTTATAGGCTGATTAGACTCCAGGGAATGAACTTGCACTAAGGAACATCTGGGTACACTAACTTGACTCCATAGGCCTTAATATAAATTACAGGATGCATGAAATTCAACAGAAAGGGATATGGGGGAGAGTAGATGGATGAAGGGTTATGTAGATGATTAAGATGTTTTGTATGAAATGAACCAAAATTCAGTAAAAATATAAATAAAAAGCACTGGAAGATAGAAAATGACTTTTATCCTTTAAGGTACATATTGAATAACTTTGTATATCTTTCTTGTCCTAAGCACTATTTTCTCAAATTAGAAAACATTTGTATTCCATTTACATGAGGCATACTCACATAGAGACATGCCAAAAGATGCATAATATCATAAATGACATCTGCCTAATAAAACTTTATACTGATTTACAAAGAAAAAAATTAATAAAACAGAAATCTATCATGATTTACTTGACGTATTTTCCAGACTAGTAATCAGAATATAAGAATAACATTTTTTTTCTCTTAGGGTAAAAAATATTATTATTGCACTTTTGCGATATTAGTCTTGAATTTTATTTCTTAATTTTGCAATTTTAACAAAATATATTTTGATCATATTTAGATCCCCTCCCTTATCCACACCAACCCCATACCAACTCAGCATAATTGATTGCAATCTCTCTCTCTCTCATATATATATATATATATATATATGAGAGAGAGAGAGAGAGAGAGAGAGAGAGATATTTCAGGCTCCCAAATGTCATTCAATGTGGGGTCATTCACTGGAAATCCTGGGTAACCAATCAGATTCATACCATTAAAAGAAATTGACTTTCCTCCTCCCAACAGCCATCTCTTGCCATTAAATCTTCTGGTAGTGTTACTGTTTCTTACCCAGTTTTCCACACCTATAATGGGATTGTGTCTGTTTGAGATTACATGGGGTTTGCACATGCTGTCACTGTTGCTACACATTCATATGAGTAACTGACAGCTCTCTGGAAAACTACTTTTTGTGGTCATCCATCTCCTGTCACTCTTACAAGCCCTCTGTCCACTCTTCTGCTAAGATCCCTTATCCTTGTGAGGCAGTAGTTTGATAAAGGTATCCTACCCACGGATAAGCACCATGTAGCCTCTTGTTCTTTGCCTGTTGTTATTTGTGACTTTCTGTGTCAATTACCACCTATTGCATAAGATGAGAATTGAAAGATGCATTAATCTATGGGTATAACATAAAGTCATTAGGATTCAGGTTAATACTAAATGTATTTAGCAGGTAACTAGTATTAGGCTCTCACTTGTCCTATAACCTGTTCCAGGTCTGATATCAATGTTAGGCATGGGCTCCATCTAGGAAATGAAACATGAATCCAACTAGAAGTGTTTGTGTACTCCAATAATTTCTGCACCAGTATCGCTCCAGTGGGCATACCTTGTAGCCCTGTTGTTGTCATAGTTCACCAGATTGACAGGTGGGTTGATTATTTTTCTTTCTGGTAGTGTATACAGCATCTTCCAGCACTATGAAATTAAGAAGGAGCTCAACAGAGGTAGGATCGTAGGAGAAAGGGTATTAGTAAGGAAGAAAGGGGGGGAAGTGGGGGCACCTTAAGTGGGAAAACCATGATAGAGGGGTGAGATGATACAAGAGAGAAACAATGCCTAGCTAGTCACGAAAACCAGAGGGAAACATATTATTCGTACAATCTACTGACAAATTATACATAACAGATCAAGAAATATATCTCTAGATAAGGTTTATTTGAGACCAACTGATCATTACCCAAGATTTGTCTGCATGACACACAGCAATTAAAAATGCCAGAATGGTGGAACTAGCCTTCTTGTATGTTTAACAGACATACCTTGAGATCTATACTAATTGGGTCAGAGGGACACAAAGGACACTTTTTGCTCCTTGCCCTCCTAGGTCGATTAGTTCCCAGGGATCATGAGCATCTCGCAAAATGTCCTGTAATGGTGGTGGGTCATCTGACCTCTTGATCAAGGAGGCCAAGGAGACCCCACCAGATGGACTTGAACCAGTGCCCAGTCTATAAAGAGGAGGGTCAACACAGAGGAATCATTTCCTCCATGCTTCCAAGAGAAGCCAACAATGGTCGAGCAGGACCTTTGACTTATCTTCACATAGATGGAACTGGTAAAAGAAAGGAGCCAGGGCCTCTTCCCAAGCCCACGGGACCCCTGAGGAACAGATCCTCAAACGACCTCAAGAGTAAAAACAAATCAGTTTATCTGGTCCAATGGTATGTCCTTAAACACCCAAAAGGGAAGTATAACCAAAGATTAAAGGGGCCAATATAATTTCATAAGAGCACACATATATATA
>NW_008332088.1:4615255-4621622 GCF_000622305.1 Nannospalax galili
GAGAGACAAGCTTCTGAATGAAGCACCAGCTTGATTTCTCCATGTTTGTTATACAGCTCATGTATTATTTGCAGTAATAGGGTCTTACCATAAATTTCTGGTCTTTAACCAAGATCAGGGTCAATGGCTAATATTTTTAAGGTTTATAGGATTCCTGGTCAACAATTCCTAAAGAGGCAAAATTCCTGGTATTGGACTAGCCTTATGTTAGCCTATGGTGTCTCATATGGACAATATTCCATGTTATAAGATAATATATTTATCTCCTTATGATGTATGTGTATATATTTTATGAACTTTCTATGGAGTGAGTTTTCATATGACTTTTTCCAAAGACGTTTAGTAATGGTTATGTCTCCCCATACTCCCTGCCCTGTGCAACCATTCCTCACCCTTTCTACTTTATTATTCTTCTTTCTCCCTGTATATCAATTTATTCAGTCACCCCTCCAAGAAAGTCTTCATCCTCAACTTCCATGGTCTTTTATTAGCTTACTGACATCTCTGGATTTTCAAATTTACAATGAATATTTAGGGTTTCGTCCAGCTATGTGAGGGAATATGGGACATTTGTCTTTCTGGGTGTGGATTAACTCAGTCAAGATTATTGTTTACCTTTCCATCCATTTACCTAAAATTTAATAATTTCATTTTTAAGAGCTGAATAATTCAATTGTGTATGTACACCACACCTTCATTATCCATTCAATTGATGGAAATTGAGATTATTTTCAATTTCTTGCTGTTATGAAAAGAGCAGCAGTGAGCGTGAATGAACAGGTAATTCTGTAGTAGAGTACAGAATCTTCTGGAGATTTGTACAAGAGTAGTATGGTTTGATTATGTGGTAGATAATTGTTAGCTTTTTGAGGAACCTCCACAGGGATTTCCATAGTGGCTGCAACAGTTTCCCTATTACTCACAGTGGATAAGAGTCCCCTTTCTCTGCATCCTCACTGTCATTTCTCATTCTCTATACTTTAAATCTAAATAAATCTGTGTGAAGAAAGGTGAAATCTCAAAGTGGCTTTAATTTGCATTTCCCTGATGACTACAGATCTAAAGAAGTTGAACATTTTTTAATGTACTATTCAGTCATTTTTTTTAATCTTTAGAGAACTCCCTGTTCAGCTCCTTGCCCAATTTTTAACTGAGTTGTTCATTTTAGCTTTTTTATTTTTTTATTTTTTTTTTGGTCTTTTTGAGACAGGGTCTCCCTGTAGCCCCAGCTGTCCTGGAACTCACAATGTTGACCAGGCTGGCCTTGAACTCACAGAGATCTGCCTGCCTCTCCCTCCCAGTGCTGGGATTAACGGTGTGTGTCACCGCGTCTGGCTATTTCAGCTTCTTTATGCTTAGTATTTTTTTTTGTTTTGTTTTTAGTTCTTTGTGTGTTCTAGATACTCACCATCTCTCAGATTTATTACTTGTATAGAAAAAAAATACCTACTCTGTAGGTCGCCTACAATTTGAGTGATGATCTCATTTGCTCTGCAGAAACTTTTTAGTATCCTGAGGCTTCATTTATCAGTTGATGAACTTCATGCTTGAACTATAGTTCTGAAAGTCCTTCCTATGCTGATAAGTTTCAATTTTCCTTACTTCCCCTTCTATCTGATTCAGGCTGTCAGGTCTTAGCTTGAGGCCCTTGATTCATTTAAAGTTTTGTACATGGTGTCAAATAGGGTTCTAATTTCATTCTTCTATATGCTGCTATACAATTTGACCAGCATCATTTCTTAAACATGATGTCTTTTCTTGAAAGTATATTTATGGCTCCTTTGTAAAAATGACCATAAACTCCGAGATTTAAATCTGGGTCCTCAAATCTATTACATTATCAATTTGTCTGTTTTTATGCCAGCACCATGTTGTTTTTATTACTATAGCTCTGTGGTATAATTTGTAATCAAGGGTAGTGATTCCTCCAGCAGTTCTTTCATTTTTCAGTATTAACATGTCTGGTTATGACCTAGCTGAGTGGTGCTAGATGTTTAGTTTGGGGGCCACTTTATATCACTGTGCAAATGGAGTGAAAGAAGTAGCCTTTATTCAGCTATAGATACATGCTATTTTGAGTTGATATTCCAGAATTGAGTCCACAGGTACCTGGACCAGCCTGGGAGGTTTAGAGATGCTAGGTGAACAGGTCAGGTGATAGGTTAGCTTAGGGTAGTTTGTTGGTTTGGGGAGCATAAAACTGAGATGGCAAGGTGCAGAGAAGTCTCAGGAACTGGATTGCAGGGAAGAATCACAGAGACCCAAATGGCCTGACAACTGTGGTGACTGAGATGGCAGAGGGAATTTATCCTGCCAAGTTTACTGGAGTTTATAGATCTGGAGCAGATAAGAATTCTCACAACCCACAGAAGCCTGAGAACTAACATTGTGGAGCACCATGTGTACTAGAATAAATAAGGTAATAACAAGCCCATACTAATAGTAAATTCTACTGCCTAGCTTTTAGCATGATAAAAGCTACTGTGCATACTGCTAGAGGGGAAAAGTATTCATCATGATTACCCAGCTGTAAACCCTGAGCACTACAGTTACAACTGGCCTGGCAAGGTATGCCCACTGTTGTAATAACAGAATGAATGTTATGGGAGTAACCATCGCCTTATATTCTGATAAATATAACATCAAACTGATTCCTAATGACTTGTTATACCCATAGATCAGTGTATCTCTCAATTCTCAACACAGAGACTCACAGTTGGACAATATTCAGCAAATAAGATAAATGGGATTCTCAGACCTAAATGAGACATCTGTACCATATGTTCAGGGATCATTGTAGAAGAGGTGGAGGGAAGATTAAGAGCTTAGGTGGTAGATGAATACAAAGAAACTTTGTTGTTTGGACACAACAGTGCAGTTGTGCATATGAACACACAATGATTATGACATATGATAGCATGCACAAGCCCTGTGCAATACCACAGCATGAAGGAGGAACTTGGGCAAGAAGTCACAGCCCTAGCTGGGGTCCTATTGGCAATTATGCTGAGTTAGGGAGAATCGGTTTTCTTTAAGGGTGTGGCTCGTCAAGAGTCGACCAGACTCCACAGGATGGACCCCACACACAAGAACATTTGGAGAACACAAGTTAGACCTGACAGGCCTTTAGAAAAAAGAAAAAAAGACATGAAGTTGGTGGAGTGGAGGAGAGGACGAAAGTGATCAAAATACAGCAAGTAAATTCCCAAAAACTCAATAAAATATATTTATTTTATTTGCCTGTAAATTTATTTTAAAATAAAATGTATTTTATTTTTATTTGTTTTTATTGAACTCTTGTGTATTTTATACAGAACATCTCAATCAATCTTAATCATATTTATACCCCTTTCCCAGCTGCCATCTCCAATAGTCCCCCCACTGGAGTCCCATCATCCCTGCTAAGGCCCACTTTGTCAAGTCAATGTCCCCAGATATTAGCCAGTGCAAGTCAACCTATCTAGTGTCTCTTGGTTTAGGGAGAAAGTTCTTCTTCACCTAGCAGCATTCAGTTGTCAATATTTCTTCAGATAAGATTGGGGTTTGCTGTTCATTTTACCAGTTCTGTGCTGGGTTATTGTCTGCCTGAGTTTGCATAGGACTTGTATATGTTGACACCATTGCCATAGAATCATATGAATGGGTTCCCAGGAGCTTTTATGACTGTCTTTCCATATGGTCATGCACCTCTTCCCTGGCTCTTTCAATATTTCTGCCCCCTCTTCAGTGATTGTCCCTGAGCCTTGAGTGGGTTAAGTTTAATAAAGGAGTCCTGTCCGAGGACCAGCATTCAGGAGACTCTTGAAATCTACACTTTAGCCAATTGTGACCTTTGGTGCTCCTGGACCTCTGTTTCATGAGGACACTTCGTTAAGAGAACTGAGAGATTCATTAGTGTCCTCCTGTTTACGCCTGTTCAATGTTCCATGAGACTTAGTTTGCATTGAAGATGTGATACTTAGACCTGGGAAATTCACAGAAAATGTCCGTGTGTGACCAGTTGTGGTACTTGGTAATAGTCTCTAACTGATGCAAAATGAGCTTCTTTGATGAGTGATGACTGGGATATTTGTCTGTAAATATAAGGTTACATATTTTGCACATAGTAAAAAATCACATTAGTCTAGGGTTGTGACAGGTGAAAATCTTGGGGTTTTCTTTAAGATCTATGACTTCTTCAGCCATGTGTATTTGGTTATGTTTACAGCACCGCACTTGAGTTTCCTCCCATTGAGTGGGATTTTAGTCCAATTAGGTAGCTGTTGATTGTACTTAAGATAAAAGTGCCACTACTTCAGCAATATGTTATATTGGCCATTGATGTGGTTATTTGGTCTTGAAGCTAGTGTTGGACCATGGATAAACGTATTTGCTTAGCCCCTTTTAGCACTCTCCAAAGCTATGCGAGCTAGTCTTCAGGGGAAGTGGTTTCAGGTCAGTTGCAGCTCTATTGCTCCAATTCCTGTGTCTGAACTATGTTCTGTCTTCAGTAGTAGGGTCTTACCTTCAAGTCTGGGAGGCCATCAAGGGCTTAGCAATAGCCTGAGTAATTTGGGAGTCTCTTGAAATACCCTGGCCAACAACTCAAAGGAAGGTTTCTCCTGTAAAGCACTGTTTCTTGTTATTGTAGCCCTTAGTTATACACATGGACTCATCCAGAGATAATGTATGTGTACACTGTCATTAGGTTTTCGGACTAATAGGGTTTCCCCTAGTTTTTAAAAACTAGCTATGTATTATTATATCCTCTCTCTCTCTCTCTCTCTCTCTCTCTCTCTCTAACCCTTCAGTCATGGTTTCCCTATTTAAAGTGTCCCCATTTTCCCCATTTCTCCGTTGATAATAACAGTCTCCTATGGTCCCACCTTTCTTGAGTTCCTTCTTTCCCTATATCCCCAAGGTTACTTGTATAACCCTCCCTCCACCTTCCCATTTTTTATCTATTTCTCAATTAGTACCACGAGTCTCCTACTTGTCTTTTCTCTCACTATCTTTCTTTCTCTTTACATCCCTGGTTACATATCATTATTATGGTTCCTTCAATTATGTATGGATACATACTCACTTAAAAGGATCCACACATGAGGAAGAACATACATCTTGTTTTTCTAGTCTTCGTTACATCACTTAGTATAACAGGTTCCAATTCCATCCTTTTATCTGCAAATTTCACGATTTTATCTTTCTTTACTGCTGAGTAGCACTCCATTTTGTAAATATGTGGGGAAATGGGCCAGTAAATCCTTCCGTTATTCAGGCTAACCTAAAACCTGCCATAAAGCACCACTTCAAATGACGCAAACAGAGGACAGTGTGCCGCACCAATGAAGAGGAGACACATAGCCAAATGAACCAATGAAGATTGGGTTGGGGGTATAAAAGAAAGCCCTAACAGCACATTAAAGAAGCATGCTTGCTAACTGCAGAGTGAGTCTCCCGAAATCTGCGCCGTTGATTTCGTGCCTACTCTCCCCTTGCCCCCAACGGAGAGTCCTCAAGTACACAGCCCACAAAGGCAGGCAACAACAACATAAATGTACATTTTCTTTATCCACTAGTCAGGTAAGGGGCACTTAGGTTGCTTTCATGTCTTAGCTATTGTGAAAAGACCAGCAACAAACATAGATGTACAAGTGTCTCTGCAATAGCATGAGACCCTTGGGTTTATGCCAAGGAGTGATATAACTGGGTCACATGGTAGGGTCATTTTTAGTTTTTTTAATGGTTTTCCACTCTGACTTCCCTAAGGGTTGCACCCGTTTGCCATTGCATAAAAAGTGGATGAGTACTCCCTTTCCCCCACATTTGGTATCATTTGTTCTCTTGGATTTAGCCAGTCTGACTGGGATAAGATGAAATCTTAAAAAGGTTTTAATTTGCATTTCCATTATTACTAACAATGTTGAACACCTTTTAAGATGATTCTTACCACCACAATTTCTTCTTTTGAGAACATTCTGTTTATATACTTAGCCCATCTTTTTTAAAACTATTTATTTAATAACCACATTATTAGAAGAAAGATTTCATTACAAAAGCATTGACATATTCAATAACAATTTCCAGAGCTAAGATGCATCTCTTTCAAAACATGCTGTAAATTTTTAGGTTTACAGTTGAATTAATACAGTTATACAATATCGTACTCAGTATAAACCCTATAAGACATAAAAGTAAATGGGGTTTTAATATTTAAAAAAGATCTCCATTTCATTATTAAAATGCACAGTTTCATAAGAAAAATTCATTTTTAATGAAATTGACACTAAGATGTTTGCACATCCATTTCTAATCTCTATGTATCTGATTATTATTAGTCACAGTCAGTTACTTTCTGATCCTCGGCACCTGAGTATGGATATAAAGT